>NW_006770132.1:918577-919987 GCF_000442215.2 Lipotes vexillifer
AGCGTGTGTGTGTGTGTGTGTGTGTGTGTGTGTGTGTGTGTGTGTGTTTGTGTGTGTGTGTGTGTGTGTGTGTGTGTGCGAGCTCTCTGTAAAGTTAATTCATGCTTTCCTTTTTAGTTAATCTCTGTCTCTTACCAAAGTAACCAAACCAAAAAGAAAAAAAAATTTTTTTAAATACCCTTTTCCAAATACTTACATTCTAAACACTCATCACAATCTGCTGGAGTCTTCCTCATTTTGGACCATCCTCAGACCCTCTGATCTCGCCATAACATGCTAATGAAGACTGACATACTAGATGAGTTCCTTAAATACTGTTATTTCCATGTATATTCATGGAAGGTGGTCTCTTCCTAATCCATTTTCAACAGAGACATCTAAATCAGTTTAGTTTTCCCCTGCCTGCCTGTCCTCATTTCCCAGTGGAAAGAAGACCATTAGAGTTAAAAATTCTGCAGGGGTCTTAAATCCTAAACCCTATCATTTTTGCATAACCTTGGGCTTATCAAAATCTCTTTTTGAAACACAGCTTTCTTGTATAGGAAAGGGACTAATAACACAGGTCTCATGGTGTTGTAGTGATTATAATAAGCTTCAACATATGTAAAGGCCCCAGCAGAGAACCTTACACATAGTTGAGGTTAATTCCCTCTGGTCAATTTTCATCTCTTCCCATCCTCCTCTCTCTTAGGAATATTTCCACTTAGATGAGATCCGAATATCACATTTTGTTCCTCAGTTACAAATTTAGTTGGGTGTAAATCCATAATCCATTCATAAGGAGCATTGTTTAAAATTTAAAAATAACACACAAAACTAAGGCTGTCATTATGAGAAAGACTCAGAACTGGCTTGTGTATGATCCCTGGCCAGGATTTTAATCAACACAGCCAGGGTTTTCAAGGCAGGGCCAAATTCTTGTGACACATAGTACAAAATTTATGAACTTACAGAAACTGATTCATAAACTGATAAAGAATAATATAACCATCTAGGGCTGGTTGCAAAATAACTAGAGGGCAAAATTGAAATTTTATTAAAATGACCTCAGTCATTTTATCTCATACCTATGCTGGATAAATAGTCATTTTTGTAGGATCCAGAAACACCAGAGAACTCCCTGGTTTCTAATGCATGAGGTACCAGAATTAGAAGAAAGTCATCCCAGGAAATGAAGCTCATATAAAAATGAATTCAATAAATTTTTAGTAAGTGCCTGCTCTGGCACAGACAGACATCAAAACACATTTCCTGGGCTTCCCTGGTGGCGCAGTGCTTGAGAGTCCGCCTGCCGATGCAGGAGACGCGGGTTCGTGCCCCGTTTCGGGAAGATCCCACATGCCGCGGAGCGGCTGGGCCCGTGAGCCATGGCCGCTGAGCCTGCGTGTCCGGAGCCTGTGCTCCGCAAAT
>NW_006770132.1:920026-920926 GCF_000442215.2 Lipotes vexillifer
AAAAAAAAAAAAAAAACACATTTCCTATAAAGCGGCCCTCAGTATAATGGAGAAGGCAAATATTAACCAAATGTTAACCAAAAGAGGGGTAAGGTACAGGGTATTGATGTAGAGGTCAGGATGAGCTTTACTAGAAAAGCAAATCACTGTGTACACTCCAATAAAGTACATTTTCTGACCTCAGGATTCATTCTTCTATTCATTCAATCACTTAGCAAACACTGAGTTTCTGCTTTACACCAGGCATAGTGCTAGGACTAATTTTTTTTTTTTCTATCGAATTGACACATTGTATGTTTACTTTTCTTTTTCTCCCAACTAAATCAAGTTTCTGGAGGACACAGACTCTCTCTGTTTTCCCAGCAATAAAACACTTAATATTTATTGTTCAATATTTTCTGAAATGCAAATATTGCGTTTTCAATTCTTATGAATTGGCCTTGTTAGAAGAAAAAGAGAACAAAAGGAACCTCTTGAGATGGTGAAAGAAAATGCTTTTCACATTTTGCCAGAGGTGGTCTTTGAGTCTTCCCCACCATTCTTCCTTGCAAGCAGGGGCAAGTGCTTCTTTGCTGGTATTCTCCCGCAAGGAATATGGCTTTTGCATATCTTCAGCATGCAGTCTTCCACCCAAATCCTCTGCCAAATATTTTAGTCTACCACTGGAAATGGGGTGGGGAGTGGGTAGAACCCAGTGCTGTATTAGTTTAAGACTGTAATAGCAATATCACATATTTTAAATTCCCAGTTCAGAAAGAGTCCTCACACTGTGAGTCTGGCCATACCAGTAACACTTTGCACATCCTGTCATCTGTCACAATCAAAAATCACGGGGTGGGCTTCCCTGGTGGCGCAGTGGTTGAGAGTCCGCCTGCCGATGCAGGGGACACGGGTTTGTGC
>NW_006770132.1:921043-923929 GCF_000442215.2 Lipotes vexillifer
AAACAAAAAAAAAAAAAAAAAAAAAAAAAAATCACGGGGTTAGAAGAAATAGATCATTGTTGGAAATCTAGTACTGTGGTTTTGTATAAATCATCCCATTCTACCACAGCAACCCTCTGATATAGGATATTTTTCATGCCTGCATATTAGAAAATTGAAATCAAGAAAGACCAAGAAAACTGCACAAAGTCTATCATAGAAAAATCAAACCAAGTCTGATTTACTTTAGAGCCCACAAGCTTCTACCACTCCACACAAAGCTCAGAAAGGCCATTTATTCCAGTCTGCTTTGTAAAGAGGTATGGACAACTGGTCAACCCCTCTCTGCTCAATCTGCTTCTTTATCTGGGTTGTTACATGCCAGAGAAGAAGCTCCAGGCCGACTACAACTGCGTAATTCTAATTCCAAGCTTTCCAAACTCCAGGCAGTTATGTTCCACTTTCAGGATTGTTTATTATTATTTAATATTTAAATTGCTCTAATGTTTATTTTTACTGAAATAAATTTGTTCCAAAAAGACATTTTATATCATTACTATGAGCAGTAATAAAATAGTGATTAAGAACACATTCTGGAGACTCTTGAATCAAGTTTAAGAGATCTTTGGGATAACATCAAACATGCCAATCTTTGCATTATAGGGGTCTCAGAAGGAGAAGAGAGAGTGAAGGGGGTCAAAAATGTATTTAATGAAAATCATGGCTAAAAAATTCTCAAGACTGAAGAAGGAAACAGATTTCCAGGTGCAGGAAGCACGAAGGGTCCCAAACAAGAAGAACCCAAACAGACCCGCACCAAGACATTTCATAATTAAAAATAACAAAAGTTAAAGAGAGGATTCTAAAAGCAACAATAGAAAAATAGTCAGTTACAAGGGAACCCCCATAAGGCTATCAGCTGATTTCTCTACAGAAACTTTACAGGAGAGGAAAGAAATATTTAAAGTGCTGACAGGGAAGAAGCTGCAACTTAGGATACTCTGCCCAGCAAGATTATCACTTAGAATTGAAAGAGAGATAAAGAAATTCTCAGATAAGCAAAAACTAAAAGTGCCCATCAATAATAAGCCGATCCTAAAAAAATGTTAAAAGGGCTTCTCTAAGTAGAAAAGAAAAGCCTATAACAAGGAGTAAGCATCTATAGGAAAGGAAAAATCCCACCAGTGAAGGTAAATATATAGTAAAGGCTGAGGATCAACCACTTAATCTAGTACAGAGATTAGAAGAGCACATACTGGGTTCAAATCCCATCTCCACCACTTATTTAGCTTTGTGACCTCAGATAACTTAGTTTACCTCTCTGCTTCAGTTTCTCATCTGGGAAAGGAAGTAATAATAGCACCCAACTCATAGACTTGCCATGGGGATTCATTAGATAAAAACATGGTAAACACAATGGTGCCCTGCATGGATTAAATATTCAAGAACTATTAGCTATTGTTATCATTAGTACATAAGTGGAAAACCCAAACCACCTTCTGTAAACCAAAGGTAACCATATAAATCAATACTAGGAAAACAAGCCATTATTCTTAAATCTGGCCATGCCGTGCTGCTCTAAGGTTACAGGCCTCAGGCTTGCTCCCTTTTTGTTAAAAGGCAATATTAGTAAGTGTTCAAGGATAGCACCAAACCAAGCCTTTCTCTTTGGGAATAGTCAGGAGGATGAAAGGCGATTGAAAGGAAAGTATGTTTTTGTACATGACTCAACGGGGTTTAATCTTTGGCCTAGGCATGTCCTGAAAACAAAAGTGCTGTCAGCTGGACATGAACCCCATGTTCAGAAAGACATGTTATGAAGTGCTTCAGTGCACACAGGCAAATGGGCTTCCTTGCCTCTTCAGGAGTCCAAGTTCTGCTCCAAGATAAAACTGTTGCTGTCTTGTCTCCATCCCAAGAGTTTGTGATAACTGCTGGATATGTATTCTGTACTGAATACCCGCTAAGGGTAAGGATGGCATCTTAGACACAGATTTTACTCCACACTTGACCCAGATTTACATAGGAGGTAGCCCTTATTAAAGATAGAAAAAGTGTTGATGTGGGGACAGCCACACATGATGATAAGAATGCATCTGAGGGGTCTGGGTCTGCCAGGAAGGAGGCCTGCTCTAAAGGGAATCAGACTGTTGAAATTTACAAGCCAACAGAGCCCACTGTCCAATTTTGGATATGATAATGGGTGTCAGGACACTAATGCTTCCTGCCAGTGCATGCTTCATCCAGGAGATCGTGGGAGGAAGCACCGGCTAGAACTGGAAAGGCCTCGGGTTGCGACCGTCATCAAGTCTGGAATCAACAACAGCTGACATTCCAAGGATCCGCAGAGGGCTGGAGAATTGGATGGAAAGAAATCCTAACAACTGGCTGTGAGGAAGAGGCATTAACTTCTTCTTTCCTCTTCTCATTTACTCATTAAAACAAAGCAAATAAAAAATTTATTGTGTATCTACTATGTAGATAGTTCTGTTACCACACTAGACCCTATATATATGGCAATGTTTGTGTCTCTAAATGTCTTACAGCTCAGTAAGGGATACCAGTACAAGTAACTGTGGTCCAAGATACAAAGCAAAATAATTAGACACAAGTTATAAAGGAATTTACAAAAGGGAGATGTCATTTACAACCATGGGAGCTGTGTCTTTAAGGATGACAAGACTCAGATGATTAAAACTAAGAAAAAGGACACAAGAAACAGAGGAGGGCATGCAAGCCAACATGTGTGGAAAATACAAGGCATGTTCTAGGAATAGTCGGTAGTGTAATAAAGCTAGACTCTGGCAGAGAGCTTAAAGAAGTGAGTGCAATGATTTGGGACCGGTTAATGGACAGTCTTTGAATGACAAGATAAGGGGTTTCCGGTGCTAAAGGCAAAAATCCATC
>NW_006770132.1:924009-946255 GCF_000442215.2 Lipotes vexillifer
TCCCTAAATCCTGCTTAGGAGTATGGACTGTGAGACACCAAGGAGTCTTTGAGGTTGCCTGGACCACGCGGCCTGTTCTCTGCCATTGCCACCAGCTCCAGACACAAGCTTAATTCTGCAGATGGATTCACTGTCCCCCTCCATTTCCTGCAGCCCATGCTCTCTCATGCTTTTGGAGATTATGTGAGCTCCTTCTGGAGAAATGGAAGCCACATAAAGCTCCAACTGCTTCAGTTATTTGGTTGGGTGGGCCAAGGCACTTTTCCCACAGCGAGAGGGTGGGAGCTTGGGGAGATGAGCAGAGGGAAGAAAAGGGGAATCTTAGAGCATTTCTGAGATCCCCAGTCCCCGCACGGCCAAGGTCCCTGCTCTGCAGCTAAACATCGCAGTGCACGTTTTTCTCTTCTCCCCTTCTTTGCCCAGACCCACATGATAAGCCCTGGGATGAAATGAGCCCTTGCCTAGTGACAAAACAGTAGCAGCAGCTGTGGCCCTCTCTTCAGCGAGGTAATGAGGATTCATTTCCATTTTATCACTTCTGTCACGTCTGCTTTTTTCCCTCTGCGTTATTTTATTATTATGGCTGAAATTGATTGCCGTAACCGAGCAGGCCTAAATCCCACCACTTCATCTTCCCTCCCTCCGGCTCCCTTGAGCCCTTTCCTCTCAACCTTGTCTCTCTTTGCTCAACATCCTTCCCCTGGCTACCTCCTCCTACTGTGGTATGTTAACAGGAAAGAAAAACTCATTTGAAACAATTTACAATGTGACTCAGCAATCTGTGTTCTCCTAACCGCCCTGCCAGGCTGAAGGCAGAAAGCAGCCACCAATTCGGGTGCTTTGTGATGAGACAGAGTCGGGTACCAGTCTATCGAACTGCTTTATAGTGGGAGGGCCCCGAGAAGGCTCCGACACAGAGCAGCAAAGAAGGTGCCTGATGAGGCAATCCGTAGGTGGTTTTGGAAAGGCAAAAGATAAGAGGAGGAAAAGTGGTAGCTGTTGTAGGGGACATCATTCTGTCATGTTCTATTGTCTGTGAGTGTGCCCTGGACAAATTGGCTTCTGGAGGTGCTGTATATGGCAAGACTCAGGATTCCTGCTGAGCCTTGAAGCCTGGTTTCTCTAAGTCAGTTTCTTATAATTTCTTAAGCATTGCCTCCAGGTACGCACTGTGAGCTAGAAAAGGCTAGGGGTGGAAGGATGGTTGGAGGAAGAAACATATACGTAAACGTTAAAGGGTATACGGATTTAAAAGCGTCCTTCTTGGAGGGAGAGAAGGAGGGTACTTAGTGTGTAACCACCACGGATCAGACTCACTGGTAGGTCTTTAATGCTTGGTTAGTTTCAGATGCCAGTTCGGATCTTCCTGAGCACGAGACCCTTGGTATTTCCAT
Source organism: Lipotes vexillifer (assembly GCF_000442215.2). Lineage (NCBI taxonomy): Eukaryota > Metazoa > Chordata > Mammalia > Artiodactyla > Lipotidae > Lipotes > Lipotes vexillifer. Next base: position 925,404 of record NW_006770132.1, read on the forward strand.
TTGACCAACATTGGTCAGATGCATGGCAGTTGCAGAGCAGCCTCCATCCCAATTGGTTTACTCAGAGGGAACATTCGCTTGCACTCACTTACTTATGTTAATACCTTGGGCTCTAACATTTTTGCAATTCCTAGAACATGGTGAAATTTTAAACTTGTAAACTACACAAAAAAATACTCCTAATTTTCCAAACTAGTATAAGAAGAATAGGGAAAAAGTAATTCTATCTGGCCTGGTAAAGTTTAGAAATAAATTTCCAAGGTTAGGGCTTGCTTTTTAAATCTCTCCCTGTTGCCACTTGAGAAATTAACAGTTTTTTTGGTTTTGTTTTGTGTTTTTGTTTTCTGGGGTTTTTTTTTGTTTTGTTTTGTTTTTTTGCTTTTCAAAAGAAAGCTGGTCTAGATGGGCACTGTTTGGGTTAAGGACATTTTAACAGGCACGTTTTTTCAGCAGAGCTTACCTTGTGCAACATAAACCCGTTCATCTTTTTCTATCCCCAGTATGGATTAGACCAGACTTCACAAAACCCTGGGGTGTCAGTGTGGAGGCTGCGGGATGGTGCACTGCATTTCACCATGGAACAGAACAATGAGTTTGCACCTGACAAAGCCCAGACTGCCTCCAAGCTGCTAAAAATGCCTGCCTCACTGCTCCTTTATCTCCTCTTGCCCACCTGACCTTTCACAGATCATATTTTTCTTCTATTAGGGGATCCAGTTCGCATATATGCTAAGAATTGTGGGGGTCCTGGATGAGAAATATGTAAGAAGCCAGCCTTTGAAAGTCACAAAGTCTCCAGCTCCCTCCTTACCTCTGTCCTGCAAGCCCCTTACTCGGGCTGTCTTGCCCCTGCTCCAGGCCACTGCATCTTGCTTGAATCCCTGATTTTCCATGGCTACCCAACCAGGTTCTAAATCTGCCCACTTCCTGGACAGGCTTGCCTTCATATTGCCTCACATCTTACACATCAATGGTCTGATATTAGCCCCCATCCAGCTTTATGGAACTTCTGGGCTTACAGTAGAATGAAGAATTTAGCTGCTTTTAGCAATCCTTTCCTTACCTGCTAAGATAAATATCGGTTGAATGAAGGGACACATGACTGAACGAATGCCCCCTCCTCTGATGATCCCCTTACCTGAGCCTTTATGTCCAATTCCAGGGATCGTTCCAGGGCCTGGGAAACTTGCCCATTAGGAGTGAGTTGGACCCTGGATGGCTGCTGAATCTGCTCTCTCCCTGTTGTGAGAACTTTGAAACTTTGCTCATCCTGTATCTTGGAAGCCTGAGCTTCCAAATATAGCCTTGGAGAATGACAAACCATTTTAGTTTTTGGTTGGCAGTGAGAAGGCCCCTCAACCCCAGGAAAGGAAGGATTTAATGTTTCTTGAACTCCATAAATCTGGCCTCATTCTACTCAACTCACTGAAACTTGATTCAGATGTATTTTGTGAAACTACTAAAAGCTGCTGCTCTGGCCCCTAAGCCATCAAGAGGTGCCCAGGTCCCCATGGCTAGGCTGGAGCTCATTGGAGAAGCCAGGAGAGATCTACCAAAAAAGTTTGGGGGTTGAGTACGAGGAAGCTATTGGCATCCTGCTAGCTTGGGTTTGAATCCTGGTCTTGCCACCTTTTAGCTATTTGAGATTTGGGGTAAATCATCAAATCTTTTTGAGCACACATTTTCTCATCTGAATATGGTGATGCTAATTCCTTGTCTCTAGCCTCATTGTGTGAGAATTAAATAGCCTGGCAGATGAGAAAATTTCTAGCATAGTGCCTGGCATTCAAACCACATCCTTTCCCTTCTGATAACTTCCAGAACTGTTATATTTGGTTCTCCAGAGACAAACTCTCTTTGGGTCAAAACTTCCGATATTGAGCTTTCATTTTCTCCAATTCCTTAAAACTCATATGTTAAAATCATAGAATCCAGCTTCTGTCATCTACACGGTCCCCTAGGCACTGGCATCAGAAGCTCTGCCATTTCGATTGCCATATAACTTTCCAGTTAAGACAATCTATTTTTAAAAATCCCAATGCATCTGGCAAGTTCAAGTTTATTGCTCAAAAAGCTCTAAGAAACTTGGCTTAAAGGAAGAGTGTACTTATATTTCAAGCTATGCCAGAGCCCTACATCCAAAGTAGCTTGATCCCAAATTTTAGGCATTAGGATATATGATGAGACCACATAGCAAATATAGGATTCCAGATCCTACTGCCAAATTCCCTGACATGTTGTAACTTTTCACAATTCCTCCATTCTTAGAGAAGGTTTTACCTACTGGAGAACTGAGTTGGGTGAGGGTACATGGAATCAGACCTCATGCTATGGTTCCAGTGAGATGTCATATCCAATATGTCACCAGTGACACTTCCAGAACAGACGAGGTGGGCTCTGACTGTGTCAAAACAATTTGCTGGCTTGCTCTCCCCTGCACTTTGTCTAGAGGTCATGACTCTTTGTCCTTAACTTTGGATCCACCCCTCTCTTTGAGTCTAGGGTCTATCATTCCTATCAGTGTGACCGCTCTTGGCATTGATATAAGATTTTCTTAACGTATTCTCTTGGGAATTTCTCTTAACCCCATATTACATTAACATGTATTATCCTTGACCTTTTTCTACAAATCATCTTCTTTCTGCAGCAGACTCCAACAAGTTCCAGCTCAAAAATTTTCTTCTCTGTGAGGTCCTTCCTGGTCCTCCAGGTCAAACGAAGTGTTCTCATGGCACTATTTCAAAGTCTGTGCTGACCAAAATACTTTATAATTTAGGAGTTTACATATGTTTCCATCTATCACCATATTGGGAAATCTTCCCTATATTTTCAGCACTGGGTGCATAGCTGGACACACACACTGAATGAATGAATAAATAAACAGTGTAACTACCAATTATTTTTATTTTCATTTGTTCTCAACTCGTTGCTGGGATGGTAGGATATATGCTGAGCCCGGAACCCAATCTCACAGTAAACTGATTATTATAAGCGTTAGTCACTAAGACACTGTTTCTTAAACTTTAGCATGTATTAGAATAACCTGGAGTGCTTTTTAAAGCACAGATATCTAAGCTCCAGCCCAAGAGTCCCTGATTCAGGAGGTCTGGGGTGGGACCGGAGAGAATTTGCTTTTCTCATAAATTCCCTGGGGTGAATGATGATGTTGCTGGTCCTGGAACCATCTTCTGATAACCTCTGTTCTAAAATGTATCTGTATGTAAAATCACCCTTGAAAATGCCTCACCTATTTTATAATGCTATTTGATTTTCCACAGTCTTTTTATAAGTTGCCTACTCTATTTGGTTGTCATGGCGACCACCACTGGATGTGAATGGGAATGTGAGGCTGGGGGATTCTGCCCAGACATTCACCCCAAACTTGGGGAACCTCAAAGAACTTGAAGTTGAAGGGATGGGCAAAAAAGATGTGCCATTACCTTGAGATGTACCTTGTACATAGAATAGGAAAGAAAGAAAGGAAGGAAGGAAGGAAGGAAGGAAGGGAGGGAGGAAAAGAAAGAAGGAAAGAAAGAAGGAAAGAAAGAAAGAAAGAAAGAAAAAGATAGAAAAGAAAAAAGAACATTTATACAGTAATGATAGCACAGGGTTTGCCTCCTTCTAGCTTCCCTTTATTTTTTTTTTAACATCTTTATTGGAGTATAATTGCTTTACAATGGTGCTAGCTTCCCTTTAAAATCAATATGATTTTTTAAAAAAAATCAAAACTTCCTCAAGGGCTAAGACTGTGCATCAGAAATTTTCCAAATATGGAAGAAGCTATTCCTGTCTATGGTTTCAGAGAACAGATGAGTTCAAAACTTACTGCTCATGCCCCATCCATTTACATAGTCACAAGGCGAGTGAGCCAAGAGGTGGGCCAATAAAGGCTAAAATTCATGAATTTATGATAAAGGTATGGGGATAAATTAGGGCGAGATACAATCTGCAATGAAAAAGAAGTTTACAGAAAGGTTTCAAATAAGGAAATGTTTTAAAATGTAGTTAAAGGGACAGAACATGTATTAAGAACACTAAAAATAAAATTAACAGAGTAGGAAATTAAGGCAGTATGTAGAAAATAAACTAGAGATCTAGGAATGCAGGGGGGAATAATAAAAAGTTAAAGAAGAAACTAAATGGATGTACAACATAATAGAATATTTATGTATTATCTTAGGCCGTAATTCCCAAAAGTTAGGGAACATTGATGTGTTTTTTACTGTTGTTTCTCTAGCACACATTAGTCACATACTGATTTCTTTTTCCTAAAAGGAATGGTAAGAATGACAGAAAATATAGACTCATGTATTAATAAATGGCATCCTCAGGAAGGATCCAGAACAAACAAGCAAAAATAATTATCAAACACTTAACAGAAGAAAACATATTTAAACTGAAAAAAAAGAACCACTCTTTCATAATCCAAAATTACTGACAATGATGAAAAATTTAACACACTAAAAAGAAATTCTTACCAAGATAAAACAGAGAAATACAATTTTTTTTAAAAAAGGAATAATGCTACCATCAGACTTTTTTGTTTATAGCATTGCCAGCTGATAAATACCTACTAAATTTTAAGTGAGGAATTGTTGTTACTCAATAATTCTGTCCCCAGGTAACATTTTGTTTTGAGGCAGGATTATGAGAAGAACATTTTTCAGATGTGTATGGGTCTAGAAAATAGTTTATCCATTAAAAAAAAAAGTTGTTCTCAGGCTACATGAGCTAGCTGGGAGATGAATCATAAATAAAACCTTATGATGGAGTTTATTCATTATTTCAATTTCTTTCTGTCTTTTTAAATCACCAATTTCAACTTTTATATCCATGAATTTCTTAATCAATATTTTTAGCATATTTTTATTTTTTTGTTACTTCTTCATTGAATACGTAGGAGTCACATAATTATTATTATTATTTTATCTTTCACCCCTTTCACCCACCTCCCCAGCCTCCACTTCTGGCAACCACCAAACTGTTCTCTATATCTCTTGAGTTTGTTTGTTTGTTTTTCAGATTCCACATACAAGTCAGATCATACAGTATTTGTCTTTCTCTGCCTGACTTATTTCATTTAGCATACTGCCCTCAAGTTACATTCATGTTGTCCCAAGTAGCAGGATTTCTCTTTCTATGGCTGAATTATATATACATCACATTTTCTTTCTCCATTCATCGCTCAGTGGGCACTTACGTTGTTTTCATATCTTGCCTAATGTAAGTAATGCTGCAATGAACATGGAGGTATCAATATCCTTTCGATATAGTGATTCTGTTTTCTTCAGATAAATACCCAGAAATAGAATTGCTGCATCATACGGTAGTTCTATTTTTATTTTTTGAGGAACCTCCATATGTTTTCCATAGTGGCTGCACCAATTTACATTCCCATCAGCAGTGCAGGAGGGTTCTCTTTTCTCCACATTCTCACCAACACTTTCTATTTCTTGGTTTTGTTTTGTTTTGTTTTGTTTTTTCTGTGGTACGCGGGCCTCTCACTGCTGTGGCCTATCCCGCTGCGGAGCACAGGCTCCGGAGGCGCAGGCTCAGCGGCCATGGCTCACGGGCCTAGCCGCTCCGCGACATGTGGGATCTTCCCGGACCGGGGCACGAACCCGTGTCCCCTGCATCAGCAGGCGGACTCTCAACCACTGCGCCACCAGGGAAGCTCTATTTCTCATAATTTTGATAGTAACCATTCTAGTAGGTGTGAGATACTATCTTTTTGTGGTTTCGATTTGCATTTCCCTGATGATTAGTGATGCTGAGCACCTTTTCATGTACCTTTTGTCATATTTATAATATGTGGACCTTTCAAATAAGTTTTAGAGGTATTCTAGATGCTGTGGGCCATTCTAGGACCCCATTTTAATACACTCATGGCAGAAGGGAAAGAAGTAAAGACAGAGAGGTATCATAAAATCTCCTTGACTGTAGTTACTCTATTTCTCGTTATTGTCCATGAGAAATTGTTTAAACAACTGCCAGATCATTCTGATTAGCATCTCTGTGGAGGAAAACAGATTTAAGTGCCAATAAAAATGCATTAAGAGACTTGACTAAGTATAATATCCAAGCACAGACAATTTCCCTCTCAATGGTTACAACAATGCATTAGTACATGAGGTCGTCTTTTTCCCATGGAGTGTGCTGAATTTCTCTTTTTTTCTCAGTTGTATGGGTATTCTGCTTAATCTGATATTCACAGATTAAGTGAATTTATTATTATTCTTAGTAACAACAATCATTTATTTTTTGAAAACTCACGTAACCTTATTTCAGTTTTAAGTTATCATTTTGTGTGGGGTTTGCCTGTAGGAATGGGAAAAGATGAGAATACAGGGTAGTTACAGGGTTTGCTGCCCCTCTTCCAATCTAAACACTCTTGGAACACGTAGGTCTCACACATTTTACTGAAGTCATACCACATAGGCATTTGCCAGAAGAAAATTTCAAGTTTGCATCACTAAAAAGTCTGTTCTTTTAAGAGTTGTTTTGTATGCCCTTCAAAGCTCATGGCAACAGCACCACCCCCAGCACCTCTGCCCAGGTTATACCTTCTTTTTTTTTTTTTTTGCGGTACACGGCCCTCTCACTGTTGTGGCCTCTCCCGGTGCGGAGCACAGGCTCCGGACGCGCAGGCTCAGTGGCCATGGCTCACGGGCCCAGCCGCTCCGCGGCATGTGGGATCCTCCCGGACCGGGGCACGAACCCGCGTCCCCTGCCTCGGCAGGCGGACTCTCAACCACTGCGCCACCAGGGAAGCCCAGGTTACACCTTCTTTTGCAGAATTTGTGACTCTTGGATCTTCTCTTTAGCAGTTTGATCCTATCAGCTCCTTTGATGACATGGAACTCCCCACTATAACACCTCCTTCCTTTAGAAGGGTTGAGTGTTGGCTCTACTAATTATTTATGCCTCCATTTTGGAAAAGGACAGTCTTATGCTGCAGAACTGGCTCCTTCTTCATTGTAATAACTCTGCCAGAATAATAAGAGTTTCTCATTTCCTGTGCTGGGCACCAGATGGGTCCTGAGAAGAGCTGATGCTGCTTGCAGGACCTAGAGATCCTACTAGTTCTTTAGAATCACTCATATTTGTTCTGATTTCTTCCTGGCTAGATTTCCTGGGGAACAGAGAAGCTGAATCTCTCCTCTACCTCTCAGCCTTCTTCAAATCTCTTTCAACACTAACATATAAATTTGCTTCACAAAATGTAAAGTGCCATAGAGCCACACAACATTTCTAATAAGGCCTTCTAAAACAGATTAAGCTTGCACAAGCATCTGCCCAGAGAGAAGGCTAAAGCATGGAGACTAAATATGTCCTAGTAATTTTCAGAATGAGCTGGCCGCTCTTTTTACTATATCAAAGCCTACAAAGGCAGCATTTCTCTTGTATTAACTTGATATGGTACCTTCTACCAACATCAGGTATTGAATGAAATTGATCTAGCAAGACCACTACTTATTTGGGATCTGGGATATATCCCATGTTTGCAGAATACTGGAGATGCAATGGGAGAATTTATATGCTTTGAAAAATCAGACTATGGTCTGGTATATTTTAGCTAGATTTATTCTATAATCTATAACCACATACAGGCATAAGTAAAATGCTTTAGGCTTGAAGTATGGCAAAATATTCTAGAGATAGCATAATATAATACAAAGTACCAGTTTGGAAGTTTGAATACTGGCTGATCTACATATGAACTGGGTGATCTTCCGTGATTTAGTTAATCTGTTTGAGGGTCACATTCTTCACCATTAAAATATACATAAAGATAACATTCTTTTTTTTTTCCAAATGCATTCTTTTCCCCTTTTCCAGCTTGAATGAATATAATTGACATATAATATTGTGTATTAGGTGTAGAACATGATGGTTTGATGCACATATACACTGTGAAGTGATGACCACGATGGGATTAGAGAGAGAGTGGCATTGACATATATACACTACCAAATGTAAAATAGCTAGCTAGTGGGAAGCTGCTGCATAGCACAGGGAGATCAGCTCGGTGCTTTGTGATGATCTAGAGGGGTGGGATAGGAAGGGTGGGAGGGAGGCTCAAGAGAGAGGGGATATGGGGATATATGTATACATATAGCTGATTCACTTTGTTATACAGCAGAAACTAACAACATTGTAAAGCAATTATATGCCATTAAAGATATTAAAAAAAAATACCTCCGTCTTTAGTGACTGCGAAGATTAGAAATGCATATGTAAATCATCTAGCCCCATGCCTGGCACAAGTCAGATGCCCGGTAGTGGGAGCTCATGTTTTGACTAAATGAACCCTGGATCATTTTATATGTCAAACAATATTCATGATGGATCTTTGGCCCTGTTGTTTCCCTTCCAGATCTAGCAGCTGTATTTAGCCACAATGCTATAGTTTAAACTTATGATTTAAAAAATATGGTTAATTAAAAAAATATAGAGACACATTCTGATGAGAAGTCCATGGTCCTCCCCTCCTCATTCATAGTCTTTAGCCAGGTATATGTCTCTTGTTATAGTCATAAGCCATCTGGGCCTAACCAGGTCCTAAACAGAAAATGTAGAAGAAAATATGTTATGTGTCTTGGAGCTCTTCTGTGTTTGCTAAACCAGTATCCATTTCTCCTTCTGTTCATATCAGTTTCCTGATTTTCTTCAGGGAAAAAAATGTCTTCTTCTCATTTTCTCATTCCAGGTTGTTCATGAGATGGGAAAGAGGTTGCCACATAATCCAGTTCTGGACAGCTAGAGACTTATAGTCCCCTGGCTTTGCTCATGGATGAGCTCATTAGGTAGGCTCTTAAGCCAAAGAGATTCAATACAGGACTCTTATCAGAAGTGTTGAAATTGTTGTAAGGATAAGGTAGAAGTCTCACTGCTGGCAGCTATCTTGCTACCAGGAGATGAGCCCAACTAAGAATGGAACTAACACAGAAGGCATAAAAAAAGAAAAAAAGAGCTAAGTGCTGGAAAGTATGAGACTGAATCCCAACAGCATAATTTGAGACCCTGGGTCTAGCCCTGCTTAACTTTTCATACTTCATTCTTGTTGTCTAAATTGTCTATTCTTTTCTATCACTTTCAACCAAAGGATACTGACTGGCATACAAGGGTGAATTCAGGTTTCATGGAGCCTAAAGTTTAGATATAATTTGGATTGCCCTCTTTAAGAAAAGGGTACAACACTATAAAAAGAAAATAAGATGGAAAATAATTATTTATTGAGAATTTGAAAAGAAATCATGAATTTTAAAAGTCCAACAAATATCCCAAACTTTACAAAATCCCAAAATAAAAATTTTTTTGTCAATTAATTATTTATGTAATATTTTCTTTTTCTTTTTTGGCTGTATACATTTTATTTTCCTTATCATTATATAACTATTTTTACTATCATTTTTCTAAAGACAGAATGGAATTCACGTTTCCTCTGATGGTCAATCAATATTTGTTGTTTTAAGATTTTAATAGTTCAGATTGTTTTACATACACAAACCATAATTGCTAAGGACATTATTGTAAAAATGTGAGTTATTGTGAAGTCTGGAAAAACTTCTCTCAAGATTTTTTGACATATGAACTGTAAGATTTCAAACAATTTGAAGTTTTCTTGTATATGAAAGTCTCTTGAATATTATTTGAATGGCTGCCACTCAGTATCCGTTTTGTCCTAATTATTGTCAATGTCCTAGTGACAGTGATATAATATGAATTTTCTATTACTTTTGTCTGTGTTAATGTTTCATGTCACAATAACTAGAACTTTATGTTTAATCATTTTCCAATGTGTTCATATGATTCACTTCTCTTCATTAACTGGATTATCAAGCAGTTCCAGGGCCTATTTTTGATGAGCTTGTAAGTGGATATGCTGAATCATTGGTATATTCATTTTTTATTAATTTTTATTGAAGTATAGTTGCTTTACAATGTTGTGTTAGTTTCTGCTGTACAGCAAAATGAATCAGTTACATGTATATATATATCCACTCTTTTTTAGATTTCCTTCCCATTTAGGTCACCACAGCTCACTGAGTAGAGTTCCCTTTGCTATACAGTAGGTTCTCATTAGTTTCATTGGTATATTCCTGACAAGAGAGAACTTTTGTTTTGACTGGTTACAGAAGAGAACCTCATCTTCCTCTTATAATTTTACATATATGATAATTGGAATAATTTTCCTCAGACTAGCTTCTAACTCCATTTATATAAAACTTTGTTTCTCTTTCTCTACTACCTATTTTAGTGTTGAGCATCTTAATCATATTACAGTATGATTTTTTTTTTTTTTGGTCAGTACGCGGGCCTCTCACTGTAGTGGCCTCTCCCAATGTGGAGCACAGGCTCCGGACGCGCAGGCTCAGCGGCCATGGCTCACGGGCCCAGCCGCTCCGCGACATGTGGGATCTTCCCAGACCGGGGCACGAACCCATGTCCCCTGCATCGGCAGGCAGACTCTCAACTACTGCGCCACCAGGGAAGCCCTACAGTATGATTTTTGAACTCACAACTTTGTGCCGCAATACTGGATGATTCAACATGGAGAACAGGACAGGGATTCCTGGAAGCTATTCCTATGCTGGGCTGGCCAGCAATCACCTAACTACAGACATGACCACAAGTCACATAAAAATATCTCACTAAACCCAATCTAACCTTAGCTGAATCCCAACAATGCCTGCAGGCACTCCAGTTCTATCCAACATGAGGAAAGGTATTGGGGGAGGTGGGCATTATAGTGGAATGAGATAATAGTCTTAATTGATTGTGGTTAGAGTAGCTTACTTTTGCAAATTTTGCAAAAATATACAACTAAGTTAAAACATTCCAGGTCCCCTCTCAGAGTCTTGGAAGAAGCCCATGCAAGTGAGGGGCCCTGAAGCTTACATTTCATAAAAAATTTACCTCTGCTGATACAGCGTATGATTTGGGAACTCTGGAAAACTATGGGACCTCTCATTTGCAGTTCTTGGGCCATTTTTACATCAGAAGTCGTATGAACGGAGGAGAAACCCTGGAAAATACCACTGCGAATGTCAACATTTGTGATGCTCTTATGGCCTCTACTGAGTGGTCAGTATGACTGCTTGAGTACGTACACAGTAGTTTTCAACTTTTGTGCCATAATCACAGACGAAATGTCACACTAAGTCAAATCAAAGAATTTATCATGCTCTGACTTTAACAGCAGCCCTAAGGGTCATTTTTGGGACAGCAAGAGGCTTTCCCTCATTTTCAACCTAAAAGGATTAGGTTTTCTTACCTAAATATCTTTGATATCCCCTTATTTTTCTTCCATACCCTGGATTGTGTTCTTAGGGACTGAGTGACTTACCTCTGAGACCCTGAAAATTAATGAAAAACCTTGGATAACAAAAGATCAATGTGAAATATAGGGGATTTGAAGGAGCTTTCTCCTAGGTCACAGTATGTCGCATGCCAAGAAAGACTTATGCTGATTTAACCAGCGAGGAGACATTGAGGATTAGATTTTCAATTTGAGAAGTAAAATGGATCCTGGGGAATTTAATCAGCCACTCTACACGTGCTTCACTGGTTACCAGAAATCTCTAGATCCGTCTGTTATGTGTAAATATGTAGAGTGAATGAATCTGGATAATTCCCAATTCACCTAATCAGATTATCTCCCTGTCTGAATGCAAACTGACAGGTGGAAGACAAATCTGTAACTGGAGTGCATTCAGTCAGGCTCCATGTCCTCCAAATGGCTTTTTGGAGAAGTTAATGAGCACAAAGCTGAAGGGCTGGAGGTCTACATATGGTAGGGCCTGGCATCCGACTTGGCAAGGCTCTTCAAGGAACCTTGTCAGTGCCGTCACCTGTAGCAGAGGCTTAGAAATTGTCATCTGCTCAAGCCTCGCTCAATTCACTGGGGAAGATTATAGGATATCACTTCTGGAGTCCCAGATGGAATATTCAGCACTCAGGTGCAAGGCTGCTTCCAGAGAAGCTGCAGGGGACATAGATCAGATGGACTTGTATTGACCAGCACAGTTCTGGCTTAAGAATTCTAATACTTTACCTTGTTCAGCTCTGAACACAAACCGAGTGAGCACAAACTTTGGCATCAGACAGACCTAAATTCAAATTTTCTAGTAGAGAAAATCTTAGGTAAGTTACTTAATCACCATCAGCTTAATTTCCTCCTCTAAAATATGGATTATAAGAAAATCTACTCTTATTTGTGTGGTTCTGAGAATTAAGTATGGTAAAGTGGATGGAAGTGTCTACTCCTGGGCCAGGCATAGAGTGACATTCAGAAAACTTCTGTTCCTGGAGTTGTATTCTGCACATTCATTGATATTAGGGGGATTTGGGGCCTGATTCACTCTCTGAGCTTGTTCATGACAAATATCCTATAACCCATTGTAATATGTGCTGGGATCCAAATTTTCTACTTGGAAAGGGTGGGTAGGCAGTCTTGGTAGGGCCTAATTCAAAGTTTCAACTTGAATCAGGTTCATGAGCTGAGGATAAGAGAAATCAGAGCCTCTTTCAAACCCAGCAATTATGCCACATTCACTGACACTTAAAGGATTAGAACCACTAAAAAAAGGAGATAGGAAAGGTACTCAGTAATTTGTTGCTTGATTGACTGATTCCATGTATTCATCACTAGAGAAAAAAGAGGCTACCTCAACTGGGCAAGCAGCAGAAGAGAATTCTACATAAGGAAACATCTCTCCCAGGATGGCCCCAAGTAGTAAGCTATTTAGTTAGAAACTCTTCAAAGTAAATTAAGTCTATCAAGCATTTTATCAATATCTTTCTGACCCATTTTATAATTTTTATTTATTTTTGCCCCATTTTTTAAAATTGCGGTGGTACCTTAAGATACATTGACTGACAAAAGTCAGACTGCTCTCACTTAAAACTCAGACCTTTGCTGTTTCTATCTGAATTTAATTCAAGTCAGTTCCCCTTAACATGTATTCGTTAAGCTCACACTATATTCCAGACAATGTGCTAAAAAAGAATGGTACTATGACAATCAAGAGATTGACTTTTTACTTATAGGAACACTCACTTCTTATGCACTCTGTGACAGATACAGATAATTAATTACAATAGAGTGAGGTAGGTGCCACAGCAGAGTATTTTAACAATAATTTACAGGGGGTAGTTTTAAAATATGGGAATGTGTAATGCTTCTCCATGGTAGAGTTAGAGAAACTTCCAGAGGTGGTGACATGTTATCTGCTTCTTTAAGAATAAGTAGTTGTTGGCCATAGGAGTGGGGGATAGATATTAGCAGAGATTTGGTGATTGGTGACACATCGCAACAAAGGAGAAGAGAATAATCAAAACAAGTTTTGTGAGTTTTCCTGAGGGTTGAGGGTAAGTTAGGGATGATAGGAATACATCTAGTCAAGTCTAGAAATGGTGAGGGAGACTGGTGCTGCCAAGCCGGGGCTAGTCGGGTTGGACATCAGGACAGATATCAGAGCTAAAGATGGACATTTTTGCATGATCTCTAGTGATGTAATAGGTTAAGCCAGGTGTTTTTCATCACAGGCTAGACAAACTTGGATTTGAATGTGTGGTCCATCACCTACTAGACAAGTATCTAAATAAAATACTAAACTTTTTTAAAGCCTCACGTTCAATGAGATGACAATACCATTCTCATGGTTTTGCTGGGAGGATTAAATACGATGGCAAACAGAGAATGTGTTGCATCTTCACTGCCACGTTATAAGATCCTTCAGCATAAGATGGCAGAAGGAGATATTACATTGCAGGAGCTCCATGGATGGGCTGCAGCAGGATCGGTGGAATCTTATATGTATTTGCATTTGTCTGAGGGGATGGACCACAGTTTTTATTACATTCTCCAATGACTGTCACTCAAAGAAAAGGTAAATACTAGCTTCAGAGAGTGCAAAGAAAGAACTGTAAAGAATGAATTGTTGAGGGATCTCAACACTGTGAAGGCTGGAGAAAGAATGGGAAAGCTATGAAGACAAAAGATGATTCATAAATAGAGTCAGTTCTGCTATAATGTGATGCATGTGTTCCTCAAAGTCACTAAATGGTAGGCGGACATTTGGCCCCTGTGACCATTACACCCTGGTTTGAATATGTCATGTTATGTGGCCAACGTTACTTTACAGATGTAATTAAGGTTACTAGTCAGTTGACCTTAAAATAGGGAGATTGAATGTACTTATATAGCCCTTAACGCAGAGCTTTTCTCCTAGCTGAGGACAGAAGAGGAAGTCAGGAAACACAACAGAAGGAGAGGACACAGAGATTTGAAGCAAAAGGATTTCACACACTGCTGATGGCTTTGAAGGTAGAAAGGATTATAAAACAAGGCCTACAGGCAGCCTTTACAAGCAAAAACAGCTCTGGCCATTAGCCACTAAGGATCTTGGACCTACAATTGCACAGAACCAAATTCTTCCAACAACTTTAATAAGGGGATTTCTGCACCCCACCCCCTGCCCAAGAGCCTCTGGATAAGAGCCCAACTTGACCAAAACCTAGATTTTTGCTTTGTGAATCTTTAAGCAGAGAACCCAGCTGATCCATGCTGTGTGTGGACATTTGACTCTTAGAAACTGTGAGATAATAAATTTGTATTGTTTCAAGCTGCCACGCTTGAGGTTATTTATTACAGCAATAATAGAAAGTGAATACACAATGCTATGAAAAATTGTGCAATGAAAAACACAGGAATCAAGGGCAAAACACTCAAAAACTTGACAGACATACGCAAAATCACCCTTAAAAAGGTAGACATCTAATAAAAATGGTAGCATAGTTTTGCATATGTGAAATGGTTAACAAATATATAAATACTGCAATAAATACGGCACTTTACCTTAAAGAAGATCAGAAGTTTGCTTCTGGAAATAGGTGTTGGAAGGGCTGTAGCTCATGCATTCTTGTGGAGTGGTGAAGGGAGGGTTAACTGAAATTGAACAGAAAGTTTAACATCAGATGAGGGTGGGTGTGGCTCAGGTGGGGGAACCGAGTTCATCGGTAGATGTTTAAGGTGTGCACGTGTGTGCATCTTGTATATTCTTCTGTAACAATGAATTTTTCTGTTTACCTAGTGTTTCTCATGGATGTGAACAAAATCATGCATAAACAAGTGCAAAATTCACATTACGATCAAATTTTACATTCATACATCAATTGCATTAGAATAAATTCACATTTGCAAAGTAAGAGACTCTATAGAGGAATAATGGCAATGAAAAAACCGTACAACTGGCTGGGTGGCAGCCCATGCCAAACATATGTCAATCTTCTTGACAGGTAGACCGACTGGACTGTTGTACTTACGGGGAGATAATGCCACTCTAAGCATGAACCTGTGTGTAGTCACAGGCAATTCAACAGATCAGTTGTAGCATCAGCCTTCCTCCAAGTCAGCAACAGCAAAATATTATACTTAATCAATATGTCTTACTTCCTAAAACGACAGACAGTATGAAACCAAAACATCCTTGGGATCTATCCTTCAATCCTGAGTCAATTTCTGATTTTGTAACAGCCTGGCTGGTATAAATCTCCTTGTAAATCTTCTAAACACAGTCTCACTCTGACGTGTGGTGTTTTTTGGTTTTATTTGCCCTCAAACAATTAGTGTTTCTCATTTATTGCTTTTCTGCGTGGGTGCCTGTGCAGAGTCAAAAGGAAGCTAGTCTTTGGAGAAAAGCACCAGCTACTGCTCCACGGCCGGCGGTAACCATTGAGGGAAAAAATAACCCCAAAATGCAGTTTAATGAAAAAGATTCACACTAGTTATAAGCAGAAATCACAAAGCTGAGCTTTATTTTATAAACCTCAATAATCTGAAAAGTGCCCTTGACCTTAGTCCAACCCCTTCACGGGGTCACTTGAAGTCTAACAGATAGAGCCTTTGTCCAAGATCACATGGCAATTTAGTTATCAGAAAGAAGAGAAGAACTCAGACTATGTAACAACTTTCAGTGTGTGGTGGCCATATATGATTTGAAAATCTTACAAAACTTCAAGCCATTTTGCACCAGAATAGCCTCTTTTTCTCCAGATGTCCTCCACAGCAGCCAAGAGAAAGTATGAAGTTCCCACATTCGCTCATGAGATGGTCTTAAGATTAATTAATTCCATCATTTCGTCAATCATTCATTATTTCCTTCTGTATTTCTACCTGAAATGAACAAGACGCTAGATGCATCCTAACAGAGGTTGAGAGAATGAGGAACTAGACCACCAGACATCTATCATGTAAATTCACGCTATATATTTATAATCTTATTCATGACCTCCTAATCTGAATCAAGTCTTACCCTTGAGGAAACAGGTTCTGAAATACATTTCCTTCTACTACTACCATGTTTCCAAGTACTGGACTCCTGTGTCATAAAGATCAGAGAGTCCTGGTTTATTTTTTAAAAGGTGTGTAGGTGGGGCTGGGGGTGTTTTTGGAGAGAAATGCACAAGGCTGCCCCACTGAACTAGATGGAAACTCAGTTCTAGGCCCTTTGCTATCTCTGCCTTAAAAAGGATCAAGTATCCTTATAGTTCCAAGTTCTTTCCAGAAGATGTGCCATCATCCTCCATTCTCAGACTCGAAGTGGTTTCCATGGCAACCTCCTCCTCAAACCCATCACTTTTTCTGGCAATACCATCTCATTCAGACCACACTGGAGTTAAAACAAAATAAATAAAACTCTCAAAAATGAAGTTAGGAAAATATCAACAGGCAAAAATAAATGTAATCCCAACAATACCTTGAACATAATAAGGTTGAGAGAAGAAAACATTCCCAGCTAATATTGGGTTCAGGATGTTAATGAAAAACTAACATAAAGAATACTATCATAAAAGAGGATAGAAGAATGGAGGCAGGGAAGAGCCAGCCACAAAGAGCAAAGATTTCACAATGGTTTGGGGACAGCCAGCTTCTTCTCACCTCCCTTTTCTTCTCTGATAAGCATACGGTCCCCGGCATTGAAATAAAATTAAACTAAAGCTGCAAATGAGGTTTCCATTAAGAAAAGCACTCTCGCAGTGCTCAGAGCACAGCTGGGAGCAACGCCAAGTGCTCATGAATCAATTTTGGAAGGTTCTGCTGGAAAGGCAGGAATCCCTGTCCTTCCATCACTCACTGCCCTTTACAAAAACTGGCGTATCAGGGTATCAGGATCTTATGGTACAAATCAAGGTTTGAAGTAGCTTGGGCAGGATCCATCTGTCTTCTTCCACCCAGTTATATTTCTATTACCATCTTAACTGTAGCCAGTATTAATTGTAATAAATGTCCATTTCTCTTCTATAGCCTTGGCTAAAATTAGATTCATATCCCATCTATTGAAACCCAATTCTACATTAGTCGGTATTACACCAATTCTGTGTAATGATGTTTGTTATATCTGCAATAGTCAGTTCCACTGTGCTATTGACTTGAGGGCAAGGAAGGTGGTCCTCATGTCCCCCATAGCATATACCATAACAGATAATTTTGTGGATTCCTAGGGACCAGAGTGTGTATGATCTGCACACATGGGCAGGAATAGGTTTAAGTGTTCAGACGAAATTCCTGCCCGTCTTTAACCAATCAAGTAGTCAGGGTCAGGAAGAGTAGCCAGGGAACATTCACACAAGGTACTTTGATCTCTTTTGGAAGCACAATTCCTTTGCTCTGAATCCTGGAACTTGTAAAGAAAGAGGACCAGTTTCCCTGGGAAGATTTTCTTTCTATGGCACTGCCAGAAAAAAAAAAAAAAAAGTTTTTATATCCAAATACAGGGTTTCCTTAGGGAAATAAATGGATTCCTCCCTAAAAGAGAAGTGAATGAAGGAAAGGGCAGTGGGAGAAAGAAATAGAATTTGCAGGACACAACAGAGAGCATGTGTTGAAAGTTTGATAAACTATCCCCAGAGTAGAATCAGTCAGGATAGGTTCGATTATGCTGTAGTAACAAATAACTCTGAAATATGGCTTAAAACAACATTTATTTCCTGTTATGCTACAGAACAACTGTGTGTTGTTTCGGGGCTCTGTTCCTCATCACCTGAACTGGAGACAGAGGTTGACAACACAGCCACTCTCTGGAAATCTGTGGGTAGCTGTGGCAGGGGGAAAAGAAAGCTCTGGAGAGCCAGCGTTTCAGCCCAGAAGTCATACTTTCCTTCTGCTCACAGCTGATTGGCTAGAACCAACCACGTGATCCCTTCTGACACCAAGAACTCCAGGAAGAGCCTTCTTCCCATGAGCCTGGCAGGTGGAGGGCTGGGGATTTTTTGATGAATGAAACTAATGACTATCACAAAGGGGAAAAAAAACCCCAAAAAACTCCAAAAGATATTTCAAATGTATAGTTTTATATTAGATTATTTCAGAATCGACAGCTATCCCAAGCAGCCTTGCTCAGTTCTTGAACCACATGGGAGATCTAGAAATTCATTAATTATTCATTCATTTTTTTTCAGCAGATACTTATTTCTGATTTTTGTGCTGTCTTGTGTGAGGCATTGGTGATATAAAGGTGTATATATCACTTTTATAGGCTCACTTTTTCTTGATCTATGATTATCCCATTATCACAACATTTTCTGTGCCTCCAGAAAAAAAAAAAAAACCTCTTAGGATTCAGTTCTGGTCTAGATTTTAAGAGAATTCATAACTGTACCTCCAGAGACATAGTGATTTGAGCTACTGCACCTTCTCTGAAAGGTACTATCTTCTCTGTTGCAGCTAGTTTCTCTCACCCTCATGCCTCATCCCTCATACTACTCTTAGCTTGTTCTTATTTTCTCACTATGAGATATGATGTACATCTGCTTGAGTCAATTTGCACCTGGTTACACTGGATGTTTGACATTACTCCCTGGAGTAGTTCAGTAATCACAGCCAGAATAGATCATTCTTGCCTCTTTATAACTGATGATTTTTTAAAAAGGATCTATCCTCTGACTTCTTCCCAAATAGAGATGAACAAAGGTCCTGGATCCTGATTTATCTGACATGTCAAGAATTCAGAAATCAAAATTATGACAGTAGTTTGTGCCTCCACAATATATTTTAGAGCTAGAAATAGATTTCTACCAATTAAAATATTTAAGTTAAACTTCAAATCAAGAGATTAATATTTATTAATGGAATACCTAGTGTGTTCCTTGATCAGAAGTGTTCCTATAGGAAAGGCAGACTGATTTCAGTCCCAGATGTAAGAAGTATATCTTGACAAATCAACCTGCTTTGAAATGCAAATCTAATTTGTTCACTAAAAGTCCTTAGGGATTACAAGTGAGGCACTGTTTGCTAAGTGAACTTGAGACTACAAGTTGCCCAGCGTGTGCTCTGACAGCAAGGGTCTACACCTCTGTGCCTGCTGCATCATTTCCCAGGACTGTGGAAGGCCACTGCCTGCGTGTGGGGCATCAGAAGTAAAAGTTAACACAGTCAAGATCAGACCTCAGTCCATGGCTCCCTGGAATTGATGTACATATACCCCAGCTTTCTACCCCCTTGGGTGGGAAAATTTAAAGTTGTGCATTTTACACAATTGCCCAGAGTTTGTTTGCCAGTTGAGTTCCAGTTGTCCACTCTGATGGCTGGCTTAATGGCAAACTGCCATTTGGCTACCTCCTCTTCCATATATCATTCGACATTTCTCTACTTTTATTCCCTACGCTTTCCAAATAAACTATAACAACACTGGAACCCTTGTCTCAGGAAGGGTTTGATTTGGGGGTATCTTGAGCTAAAGCAGAAATGAAAGCAGAAATATGTGAAATTTCCTGATAATTCTCATTAAATGAAAGGGTACACCCTTTAGTATCCTTCTCGTTATTCTATCACCTAGAACATAGGTGTGATGTGTGGAGGTCTGCAGCCATGTTGGACCATGAGAGGAAGGGTCCCATCTATGTAAATAAAGAGCTGAGAAGTGGAAGGAGCCTGGAGCCATGATGACCAAGGAACCTCCGTGCAAGACCTTGACTTCCCACCTCCAGAGTCATTCTATGTGAAAGAGAACTAAATTTCCATCGTACTAAATAAGATATTTAAAATGAAGTGTCGGGGGGACTCTTTCCAAGATGGCGGAGGAGTAAGACGCAGAGATCACCTTCCTCCCCACAGATACACCAGAAATACATCTACACGTGGAGCAACTCCTACAGAACACCTACTGAACGCTGGCAGGAGACCTCAGACCTCCCAAAAGGCAAGAAACTCCCCACGTACCTGGGTAGGGCAAGAGAAAAAAGAATAAACAGAGACAAAAGGATGGGGACGGTACCTGCACCAGTGGGAGGGAGCCGTGAAGGAGGAAAGGTCTCCACACACTAGGAGCCCCTTCGCGGGCAGAGATTGCGGGAGGCGGAGCGGGGAGCTTCGGAGCCGCGGAGGACAGCACAGCAACAGGGGCGCGCAGGGCAAAGTGGAGAGATTCCCGCACAGAGGGTCGGCACCGACCGTCGCTCACCAGCCCGAGAGGCTGGTGTGCTCACCCGCCGGGGGCGGGCGGGGCTGCGAGCTGAGGCTCGATTTCGGTTTCGGTCGGAGCTCAGGGAGAGGACTGGGGTTGGCGGCTTGAACACAGCCCGAAGGGGTTAGTGCGCCACGGATAGCCGGGAGGGAGTCCGGGGGAAAGTCTGGACCTACCCAAGAGGCAAGAGACCTTTTCTTGCCTCTGTGTTTCCTGGTGCGCAAGGAGAGGGGTTTTAAGAGCGCTGCCTAAAGGAGCTCCAGAGACGGGCGCGAGCCGCGGCTAAAAGCTCGGAAACCAGAGACGGGCAGGAGACGCTAAGGCTGCTGCTGCTGCCACCAAGGGGCCTGTGTGCGAGCACAGGTCACTGCCCCCACCCCTCTT
>NW_006770132.1:949936-1028221 GCF_000442215.2 Lipotes vexillifer
TGCGGTACGCGGGCCTCTCACTGTTGTGGCCTCTCCCATTGCGGAGCACAGGCTCCGGATGTGCAGGCTCAGCGGCCATGGCTCACAGGCCCAGCTGCTCCGCGACATGCGGGATCCTCCCGGACCGGGGCACGAACCCGTGTCCCCTGCATCGGCAGGCGGACTCTCAACCACTGCGCCATCAGTGAAGCCCCCCTCTCTTTTAACCTTTTTAAAAATTGAGAAATATAACATACCAAGAAATACCATGTATAATGTATATGTACACTTCAGAGAAAAGTAATAGTGATAATAAAATTGACAGCCATATACACACCTCCTAGATGCTCTCCTAAGAAAGAAAATGTTGCTAAGAGTTCTCATCACAAGGAAAAAATATTTGTGTTCTTTTCTTTTTTCTTTTGTATATGTAAGAGATGATGGGTGTTAACCAAACTTACTGTGGTAATCATTTAGTAATACATGTAAGTCAAGTCATTATGCTGTACATATTAAACAGTGCTGTATGTCAATTGTGTCTTAATAAAACTAGGGGGGGAAAGGAAAGAGAACATTGACAATTTCTTTGAATCCCTTTGTATTTGTTTTTTAATCTATTTTTAACCTTTAAAAAAATACACACACACACACACACACACACACACACACACAATATGCTGTATAGCTGTACCTGCTTTTGAATTTTATATGCATGGAATCATACTCTAGACCCTGTAACCAGATTGCCCATTCCTATTACTAGATGTGTGCCATTGGGCGTACTTAACCTTTCTATGCCTCAGTTTCTGCAACTTTAAACTGAAGCCAATAATAGTGTTTACACTGTTGAATTGTTTAGAGAATTAAGTGAATCAATAATCATCAAATACCTGGTCCAACACTGGTAATTATATTTTTTAAATGTTTGTTAAATAAAATAAAGCATATGTGTATTCTACTATATCGAGTTTTTTGTTTGGTTGGTTTTTTGCGGTACGTGGGCCTCTCACTGTTGTGGCCTCTCCCGTTGTGGAGCACAGGCTCCAGAGGCGCAAGCTCAGCGGCCATGGCTCACGGGCCCAGTCGCTCCGTGGCATGTGGGATCTTCCCGGACGGGGGCACAAACCCGTGTCCCCTGCATCGGCAGGCGGACTCTCAACCACTGCGCCACCAGGGAAGCCCCTCTACTATATCTTTTTAGTCTTTTATTTGACATCATTTTTTTTAAACATTTACATGTTATACTGAAGGCAGGGGTTCATTTTTAAATTTCTCTGTTTAACATTCTAGTGTACCACAATTTATCTATTCTACTCTCCATTGATATTTGAGATATTTCCCAATTGATACTATTTAAGACATTCATATCTTTAGATCATCTTTATATTTACCATTTTCTGGCTTTTGCTACATAAATAATGATACCTTATGTATTCCTATTATTGGAATGTGGCATCCTAATTAATTGTCAATTTTATGTAAGCAAGTAACTTTTCCCTGGTTTTTGCTTACCTTTACTTTTTTTATTATGTGTTTGAATTTAACTAAGCAAAATTTTTAATATTTTATTTTGAGATAATTGTTGATTCACTGATTCTGTATTTTGATAGAGAGGTTCTTAATTATAATGTAGTCAAATTTATCAATATTTACCATTATGGTTAGTGTTATTTTTCTTTTTTTTAGTCCTATTTAAGAAATCCTTCCCTATCTGAGATCATGAATACTGTCTCCTATATTATCTTCCAAAATGTTCAAAATTTTGCCTTTTATATTTACATCTTTAATGTGCCTGAATTTATTATATTTTTTAGTATATTGTGAAGTTGGAGTCCACTTTCATATTTTTTTCTTATTCACAATCTATCTAATGCCATTTATGGGAAAGTTCATCCTTTCTCCACTTATCTCCAGTGCCATCTCTGTCACTGATTAAATGTCTACAAATTGTGGGTCTTTCTCTGAGGTTTGTAATCAAATCATTCTTTATCCTTAATAAAATTTTATGTGTTACTAGTATTTAGAGATGTGACTGACTTCTCAATGATGATTTCTAGCTGCCAGTCTTGTTAATACTAATAATTTGTCTATAGGTTATTTTATGTTCTCAATACTGACAGTCAGCTACAAATAATGACAGTTTTATTTCTTTCTTGCCAACCTTGATACATTTTATTTCTTTTTCTGGCCAGATTGCAGCTGCTAGGATCTTCAGGACAGTGTTGAAAAGAAGAGCCACTGGGGGGAGTGGCCAAGATGGTGGAGTGTGAAGACCCCTCCCATGGGCACACCAAAATTTCAACTACTTGTAGAGCAACTACTGATGAGAAAAACTGGAACACCAGCAGAAAAGACCTTCTACAACTAAAGATATATAAAAGGAACCACAACGAGATGGGTAGGAGGTATGGAGATATGGTGTAGTCAAGACCAATACACCCAAGTGGGCAACTCACAAACAGGAGGATAATTATAATTGCAGAGGTTGTTCCCAAAGAGCAAGGAGTCCAAGCCCCAAAGTGGGCTCCCCAGCCCTGGAGTCCTGCACCGGGAAGATGAATACCCAGAACATTTGGCTTTGAAGGTCAGTGGGGCTTATTTTCAGGAGAGCCAGAGGGCTGTGGGAAATAAGAGACTTGACTCTTAAAGGACACACATTCTTTGTGGCTGTCTGGAGGGGTGGGATAGGGAGGGTGGGAGGGAGGGAGACAAAGAGGGAAGAGATATGGGAACATATATATATGTATAACTGACTCACTCTGTTATAAAGCAGAAACTAACACACCATTGTAAAGCAATTATGCCCCAATAAAGATGTTAAAAAAATAAAATAAAATAAAATAAAATAAAATGAAGTGTCTTAACATTAAATATATTTACTTATTTTTAGTATTTACTTATTATTAATATTTATTTATTTTGTTCCCCAACATAACTCAATTTCAGATAGATAGATAGACAGGGAGATATATATGTAGATCTCTCTCTATAAGTATATACAGAGATATATGTATGTACATATATATGTATATATGCACATATATACACACACGGGGGAGAGAGAGAGGGAGAATGAACCTTCTTCTTTGAAATGTAATAAGGAGTCATTAATGTGTTTGGAAATAATAACTAGAGTGTGAAACAGTCGTTCATGTAGAGTCAGAATTCACCTGGCTTTGATCATTTGGGTCTAGGCTTTAAGAATAGTAAAAATCTCAAAGAATTTCCACCTCTGGAACAGAACTCAGTCCTTTCTTCCCATCCAGCTCTCCTGGAGTCCAACCCTCCCTTTATAGTGCCGATAGCCCAGAGCTGCCAGATACGAAAGACAGGGTTAGAAGCAAGATCTGAGTGATCCAACATACACCCACTAGTGCCTAGGCTTCAAGCTTGCCAATATCTTTCCCCCCACTATGATGTCAGGGTCCCTGATTTGAACCTGCAGGGTGCCAATGCCCCTGCTGGGGAGGTATATTGCCCAGTTTCTGATACACAGGCCAGATGCCTCTGTTGCTTTTCTGGGTAGAGGGGAACAGTAGAGGCCCTGCCTCCCCAGTGGTTTCCTTCACTGTAGCTCATCCCTAACTACCCTGTCTCATCTCTACTCATGCCTTAGTATGAAAATTAGATGGTATTAGAAAAATCATGGCAAATGTCTTACTATTTTTCTGTATGTTTCTTCAGTACTGTGTCTATTTCTGTATTGTTAGCATCTTAGAATCAGCCCCTTGGGATGCAGTTTGTGTTTTGCATTTGTACTAAAAGCCAGTCGCAGGAGAGTAACTAATGAGAACAATGCTCCACTGGGGGCTGTGCTGTCTAGACGGTGTGGAAAGAGAGCTGGAGCCTTTGTGCACATGTCCTCTGCATGGGGAGGGAGAATGCTGGCCCTGATATGTCACTTTTGTCTCCCAGCAGAAGGCTTATGCAGTTCCAAGGACCATGCACAGCCTACAGACTACTTCCTCATCAGACCAAAGGCTCAACTGATTATCTATTTGCATCTTTTTATTTCAGAGTCCTGGACACAGTAGTAGAAGAACATGATAGGGGAAGGGGTTTGCCTCTGCTCCAGCCCCACCAAGGCCACTGGCCAGATATTACTGTTCTTCTTGACATTATAGTTTTCTGGCCATACACCCATGGGAAGCTCTAATTCTTGAAGAACACGGAGGTTGCCTCATGGTCAGAAAACACCTGACCTTCTGATCAATTGTGTTTCTGGAACTTTCTTATGCTTTTTTTCCAGGAGACTCAAACTTGTTCTTGAGGACACTAAGGATACTTACAAAGGAACGGGAAAGGCAGAGGAAACAAGTACAAGGCCATGCACCTTGCATGTGCCAAGTACAGGCACACCTCATGCTATTGTACTTAATTCTGCTTCACTGATACAGCATATTTTACAGATTGAAGGTTTGTGGCAACCCTGTGTTGAGCAATTCTATTGGCGCCATTTTCCAACAGCATTTACTCACTTTGTGTCTCTGTGTCATATTTTCATTATTTCCTCAGTATTTCAAACTTATTCCTTATTATTACATTTGTTATGTGATCAGTGATCTTTGATGTTATTATTGCAAAAAGTTTACAACTCCCTAAAGTCTCAGAAGATGGTTAACCTTTTTTAACAATAAAGTATTTTTAAATTAAGGTATGTACATTGTTTTTTAGACATAAGGCTGTTGCCCACTTAATAGACTACATTATATTGTAAGCATAACTTTCATATGCTCTAGGAAACAAACAAGTTCATGTGACTTGCTTTATTGCAATATTCTCTTTATTGCCGTGGCCTGGAATCAAACCCAGGATAACTCCGATGTATGCCTGTACTAACTTAATTACTTTATATAAGTTATTTCATCTAATGTGTTTAAGAACCCAGTAAAAAGATGTGTATTATTATCTTCAGTAAAGGGAGGATAGGCCAGAGCTGCCCAGTGTGAAAGACAGAGTTTGAAACAAGATCTGAATGACCCACTAGTGTCTAGGCTTCAAGATTGCCAATCTTTCCTCTATGAAGTCAAGGTCCCTGATTTGAACCTGGAGGGTGCCAGTCCTCCTGATGGGGATATATAGCGCCCAGTTTCTGATACACAGACCTTACCAAGAACTTCCCAGCCTTTCCTGGGATCTAGCAAATACGGAGACAACTATAGATGGTAAAAAGCTTTCAGCCCATGTTGCTGACCAGAAAAAGCAGGGTGGGTTTTAGTGGCTAGGTCTGAGCAGGGGACCTAGTCCTTGAGGGAAATGTTGTCAAAGGTCTCACTTGATTTTGGGGCTGCAAGACTGCAGAAGCATCTGCTTCAGAATTTTACCCTAATTCCTGATTCTGCCAGCCAGCTGAATTACTTAATGACTGGCTTAAGCTCTGGGATATTCGTCTCCACTCCCATCCTAACCTGGCTTCAGTGAGATATTGGCTTATTGTGTGCCTGGCATAGGTTTGTATCTGCTTCCTTAATTAGCAGTGATGAATGTGAATGGAAGATGATTAAAATACCTTGATTCTGGGCCAGCAATTCTGATAGGCTGCTGTGTAGCATGTATGGAGGGCAATGTCCCCAGAGTAAATTTGGTCCATGTTGATGTGAGGATTTTAAGGTCAAGGAACTACAGAGTTACGGTTATGGAGAAAGAATGCTGGACTTGGGGTCAGAGAATTGGAAGTAACTCCTGATTCCACTATTTGATAGCTCTGTAATCTTTGGCAAGTTACATACAGTTCAGGACCTCTATTTCTTGACAGAAACAAAAAATGAGAATAAGACTATAACATAAATAGTGTTTTGTGAATTCAATGTGGTAACATCTGTTGATGAACTTAACAGACTACAAAGCATGATACAAATATACAGTATTCTTTTTAGGACCAGTATTCATGGGTAGCCCAGATGGTGGAAATCCCAAGACCCTGGGGTCAGAATGTCTTTCCCACAGCTCTAGTGTGGGGAGCCAGGGTTCTGGGAATATTAGAGAATGTGCCAAAGATAAAGTCAGAGTAACATTTCTGAAATAGGTTCATGTCATGGGGGTATGAGCTGCCACAAGTCCTGAATGTAAACCCAAACCTGGGAGACCCAAGGGAGTTGAAAACTAGAGACAAGGGATTGTCATGTGACTCGAGGCAGAAATCTGGGTAACACAGAGAAGCGATTGGGGTTTTATAGAATCACATGTGTATGCTTAATTCATTTGAAAGGCAAGAGTTGGAACTTTTATGTGGATTATTTCTATACTATAGAGAAAAACTGAACCTTAAGCAATATGAAGCCAGAAGGTGCAGGTAAATATCCAAAGTTACATGAAGGGAAAGGAAGATCAGATAATGGCAAGTTTAAGTATCAGACATAGTCCTGGGTGCTGCATGGATCCAAAGGAGTGTGACAAAAGTCCGTTTTTCCAGGGAAGTTAAAATTTATTAGAGAATAGGATAGGTATATAAATAATTACCATGTGAAACAAAGAACAAATGCCAGAGGAAAGATGCAAATGAGTTGGGTGAGAAGGTCATTTTGGTGGGTTAGAGACTGATCAGGAAAGTGTCCCTGAAAGAAACAGCATCTGAAATGAGCTGGAATTGGGCAGATGAAGCTGAGAGAGAGGAGGTGGGCCCTCTGGGAAGAGAGGTCTATCTGGGTAATATATCAAAGTTGGGAATCTGGAAACAGGGCGCAACCTGGCCAGTCTGGTTTATAGGGGAGAAGTACAAGACAAGTGATGGAAAGATTGCTTGGGAACGGAGTGCTACAGATGAGGTTATGAGCATGGCCTACCATTTGGCCGATGATACTTAATGATTAAGCGCTGAGGATTAGGGATGTTGTAAGATCACTTCCCTCCAAAAATGCATGATTATTAACCTGTCTAGTTTATATTATTTCTACTGCGGTTATTCTAATTGTTTTTATTACTCATTCCTTATGATAGTCAACCTCCAAGATGGTCCCAGGTGATCCCTGACTCATGGTATTCATGCCTTGTATGAACTCTCCCATAATGTACCAGGTCTGATCTGTTTGACCAACAGAATATGACACAAGTGGTAGTGTGTTGTTTCTGAGGCCAAGCTATAAAAGATCTTGTGGCTTTTGCCTCTCTCTCTCTCCGTGTGTGTGTGTGTGTGTGTGTGTGTGTGTTTCTCATCATTCACTTTAGACCAGCTGCCATGTTGTGAGCTACTCTATGGAGAAGCCTAGGTCATGAGGAACTGAGGACTCCAGCCAACATCACAGGTCTCTTGCCAACAGCAACATGAATGAGTTTGGGAGAAGACCCTCCAGGACAGACAAGCATTCAATGAGGCAGCCCCAGCCAACTTCTTGACTTCAGCTTCATGAGAGGCCCTGAACCAGAACCACCCTGTTGAGCCTTTCTTGGATTTCTCAGCCTCAGTAACTATGTGAGATAATAAATAACTGCTATTTTAAGCCACTACATTTAGGGGTAATTTGTTACACAGCAATCGATAACTAACACACTTTTATTGTCTACTGGTCCCAGAAGCTGTGTAGTTAGTTGAATAGTTATTACAACTCTAGACCTCTTGCTTTCAGAGGACAATATTTGACTTTATTTTGACTTTTTTAACAAAACACGTTTTCTAGTTTCCAGCTTTCCCGTATTTCCAACCCTCTCTCATTCTAGAATATTTTCCTCCTCCATCCTAACACCTTTCTTCTGACCAAATCCAAAGTATCCATCATTTAAATTTAATTTCTTCCTAGAGAGAAATTTCCACATACCTAGACTAGGATTAAGACCCTTCAGAATAGTCTCTTACAGAACATACTTTGTCAAATTCCCTTGTCTAACTGTCATCATTCCTGCTAGTTTATAAGCTCCATGACTTTGGCTGTCCTGTCCACTGATGTATCCCTAGTATCCGCCATAGCACCTGGCACAAGATAGTCTATAAATAAATCTATGTATTAAAATCATATATATATGTTATCTATATATATAATATATATATATACTAAATATGTGAAATTTATGGATAAATACATGAATAAACAAATAAAAAGGAAAAGTCAGCAAGTATGATGGGTATTTTCAGTATGATCACAAATTAACTGGAGTGATCCTCATCTTGCACAGTCCTTCGAGGCATGCTTGAGAAAAGAAGCTATTTCTCATGTGCATTTCTGTCCCTCCCATCCATACTCATCCAAAGAAGGCTGTAGTGGACGGTCCAACAAGATAGGGGTCTAGTTTATTGGCTTCATGGCGATATGGACACAGACATTGTCAAGAATAGAACACTCACCTATGAAGCAATGAAAGATAATTGGGGAACAAAATGTCCTACCTTAGAGGAAACTTACACAAGCCATTGATGTCACCTGGTTTCATTTTGTTACTTTAAAGGGACAAGAGTTTCATCAGAATGCAACTCTAGAGGAAATTTTCGTAAACTCCTAGATGACTACTGGCACACAGTGGTGCTTCCTGAGTCTTCCAGGATCTCAGCACAGAAGTCAATGGTTTTGCCCAGGGGGGTCTCAGGTGACTGTACATGACCCAGAGGCTGCACTAGAGTTTATACAGCCACACAGATACTCCTAATGGTTCAAATTCCCCATCTTTAAGTCTTACGCTCCCTTAGGTACCAAAATAGGAGTGATATTTTTAAGTCATTTTTCCAGGACTCTGGAAAATCTCTGCCAATGCGCTGGACATCTGACACTGGTATGCAGGGGTTTTGTAGAGTCTGCTGTGGTGGTAAAGAAGCCCAGGGCTTATTTTTATCCATTATGGCTTCAACCTGATGTGGAGACTGAGGTGACTTTCCCTTGTGCTTCTCTCATGCTGCTGTGTGAGCGATGTAAGGAAAAGGAGACAGGCCTGATGTCTTAGCACACAGCTCAGCCCTGAGTTATGCTAATTACCATCCTAGAGCTGGGTAAGAAAAAACACATATTGTCAAGCTGGGGCTTTAGAAGAGAAAACAATGAATATTTCTTTGCCCCTCTCCTCTTTTTGCCTCAACTAATTGGTCCATTTTTCTGCTATAATCAGTGGGAAGAGGGATTCCCTCCCACCCCTTTTAGAAAATAAGCTGAAATCTATTTTTCTTTTGTGTTCATTAGAGCCAGCTCTTTCCTAGTTGTGCCTATAAATGAGTAGATAGTTAAAACATTACATTGAGAAAGTTTTTTTCTTCTCTTTTTTTCTCCTTCTCACGGCATTTTGCAGAGGACTTTTTTCTTTCCCTTTAGAAATGAAGCGATATTTAGAACCTTTCACATTTCAAGTAAAAGCCTTTCAAAATGAAAGGAAAAAATATTTCAAACCTCGGCATTTAAAGATATGTCCTCTATTCAGAATGAACAATTAACTCAAAGCTGGCAACAGTGCTAGGGAGAGAGACTTGCCCAGCTTCCAAGAACGCTTGATAGATTTCTGATGGCAGATCTAACATTTAAGACCTTGAGTGCAGCACTGCCAGAAAGGTAACATAAGAGTGGAAGGTACCTAGGTGTTCTCTGTCATTAAGGCAGGTGCATATCTACACAGTACGTACAGATAAGCAGGTAACGTAAATTGTGAGTATGTATCAACATGTGCTGGCTTAATCGCTATAATCAAGTGTTTTGACTTCTCTTTTGAGTAACTGTTGATGCAACAGGTTAGATTTTAATTTGATGTGACAGTAATGATATTCACTCTAATTCCAAACTAACCTATTCACTTTAACCAAAGTACCATAAAATAGCCTAAGAAATACAGTCCCTGAAAAAGTAACCAAATCTAAACTGTCCTGGAATGCTTGTGTGGTTGCTCCATCAAAAATCTATTAACATAAGGCACTGGGTATCTTTTGGTCAAGTTGATAACCTAAAAGAAGAGAAATCCAAGGTAACATAATCTTTACCATAAAATATATAGAAGGGCTTACTATGTCTCAGGCATTGCTTGAGGGGCTGAGGATACAAGAATAGTCCGTGGCCCATGGCCACTCTCAATCTACCATGTAGAGTGTAGAAACGTGCAGATGTTCTGCAGCGTGTTAAGGTCTCTGGTGTAAGGAAACATGAAGCAGAAGGTTAATCCACCCTGGGGTTGGGTGGGGGGAGTGAAGGAGGGTTATGGTAGAGGTCTGGACTAAACTGAGCCCTGAGAATGAGCCGAAGTGCCCAAGTAAATAATGGGGAGAAAAACTCTTCCCTTTGAAGTCTATCTCTTTTATTGCCCCAGATCATCCAGTAATGACTATACCTCATCTTCATATGACAAGGAATCCAACACGGGCACAGACTGAGAGCTTTGTTTTCGCACAACGATGTGTGTTTCTGCAGACTATGCCTACATCTGAGAGAGAAAAATTGCTTCTTCTCAGTCATTGGGCAAAGTGCCTAATTACATCCTCTATAGGGTAAAATAATATAAGTGGGGAGCCAGTTAACACAGGGTTACTCACAGCTAAAGCACCCTTGACTGGTCCATTGTGAACCCTTATTTGGCTGCAGGGTGGGAGATGATGCTCATGGCATTGCTCCTATGGAGACCAGCCCTGTTTTTTAATAGTTTCCTCCTCTTTCATGGACAAAACTCATGATCCTGTTTCAATAGTTCTTCTCTGAGCATCTGGGACTCCCTCTTGGCTCTGCTTCCTCTCATGTCCCTTTTCCTTCACACTCTGCTTCCAATCTGAAACTTTGTCTGGACTCTGCTATCAATTTCCAAGTATCCATACCTGCTTTTGTCTTTAGATGCTGTCTTCACTCCTCCTTTACTCCATGGCCCACAGGTATAGCCAGGTGCCCCTAGTCTATCACATGCCCCGTTTAGGTCAATGACATGGGCCTCTGTATTATTTCTCCATGGCTTCCCTGGCAAATTACCATAAACTTAATGGCTTAAAACAATGCCCTCTTGGGACTTTCCTGGCAATCCAGTGGTTAAGACTCCGAGCTTCCAATGCAAGGGTGCAGGTTCGATTCCTGGTTGGGGAACTAAGATCCCACATGCCACGCAGCATGGCCAAAATATAAAAAAAGAAACAAAAAAAATTAACAATAAAAAAACCACACAATACCCTCTTATCTCACAGCTCTATACGTTAGGAGACAAAAACATAGCTCATAGGCCAAAATCAAGGTCTCAACAGGTTGTGTTCCTTACTGGAGAGTCTGGGGACAAACCCACTTCCCAACTCATTCAGGTTGTTGGTCATATTCAATTTCATGTAGGTGTAGGACTAAGATCCACATTTTGTTGTTGGCTGTTGGGTGGGAGTAATTCTCAGCTTCTAGAGGCTGCCTCATCCCCTGGTTCATGGCCCTCTTCGTCTTCTAAGCCAGCAATGGCCACTCAAATCCTTCTCATTCTTCGAATCTCTCTGATATCACTGTCCATCTGTTTTTGTTTTTCCTGTTCCTCTTCTGCTTGAAGCCAAAGAAGGTTCTCTGCTTTTAAGGGCTCATGTGATTAGATTGAACCCACCCATATAATCCAGAATAATCTCTGTATTTTAAGAACAGTAATCTGAACATTATCTGCAGAGATCCCTTTTGCTTTATAAAGTAGCCTGTATATAAGGGATTAGGGTATGGATGTCTTTGAGGGGCATTATTATATCCAGCTCAGACACCAATGGTAGAAGTCAGACAACCAGAATATCTAACTCTCTAGATTCTGGTGGAATTTCGAAGAAGGAGGCTCAAAATATGTATGACTTTTTCTCTAGTAATATTTCAAGTTTGCAACATGCTTTCCCAAATCATTATGAAGATAGAGAGATATGCTTAAAAAGCAGCCAGCCTAGAGCCTGGCACAGAGTGAGTCTTCAGAATACATTAATTTCCTCCTCCCATTCTTGCATTTGACATTCCCAGAGAGGACACCATGGTGTGACTTTGGAATTTTAAATCTGATCTGACAAACTGCACTCACAAATCAGCCTCAAGATTATTATAGTTTGGAGCAGACAGAAGCCTCTAAGAAATTTAAGCTGAGCATCATGATTCTGTCAATGCAATTGCCCAATTGTTGGGCTGAGAGTAACTTTTTTTTTTCCCTTCGAGTTCTGAAAACCTATATATTGGCTACCTATCGAATAATGGCCTGAGAGGGCAACGAAGACCCAAGTTAAGTGGCTTCTTGGCAAATAAAATGCCCTGCTCTTTTGTCCCTTCGAAATCAGATTCACTGGGGTTAAGGAAGAGTCTCTGCACCCTTCTCCCATCCTCATCCCCAATATACACATGCAATCTTAGAAAAGCCCTTTTTATTCTTTTCCCTTTTTTTTTTTTTCCTGTTTTTTAAAACGGTTAACTCCAGTCCTACTTAAAACAAAACAGAAGGGCTTCCCTGGTGGCGCAGTGGTTGAGAGTCCGCCTGCCGATGCAGGGGACACGGGTTCGTGCCCCGGTCCGGGAGGATCCCACATGCCGCGGAGTGGCTGGGCCCGTGAGCCATGGCCACTGAGCCTGCGCATCTGGAGCCTGTGCTCCGCAACGGGAGAGGCCACAACAGTGAGAGGCCCGCGTACCACAAAAAAAAAAAAACAAAAACAAAACAAAAGCCACACACACACAACATTTTCTGTGGTCATTTCCACAATGATCACCTTTTCTATAGAAGGTCCTTTCCTATAAATCCTACTGTCCAGACTCATATGTTGATACCAAGTTCTAGGTCCAGTGTCCATGTCTGGTTTACCTCCCTTCTCCACCATCTAGCCCAGAGCACCAGCACACAATATCCGTTCAATGACTTTCAGATAAATGAGAGAGTGGGCATGGATTATTGCTGAGGTTTAATGCATGCATGATTGCAGTCTCATAAATGCACTATAAACTTGTAAACGTAAAGGGTAGTTATTTCCATTTCATTTATATCTCAAACAGCTTGGGTGAAACCACCATCAGTCATATGTGCGACCATTCTCTCTCTTTTTCGTTGACTAGCCCATTCTTGATACTCTTTCCCACTAAACCAGATGCAGACTTAGAGTCATTCGCAAAACAACTTTCAGCGCTGCTCTCCAATCAAACTAAATTGACAAATGCAATAAAACCTAACTGGCAACTCTTACTAGTATAACATCTAAGATAATCACAAGTACGGTGAATATTTGTCATAATGAATGAATAAACTGTTGCAGTTAAGAAGAGCCTAAGAAGACATGACTATAAATGTGATGTGGTGTCTTGAATGGGATCCTGGAACAGAAAAAGGACATTAGGTAAAAAATAAGGAAATCCGGGCTTCCCTGGTGGCTCAGTGGTTGAGAGTCCGCCTGCCAATGCAGGGGACATGGGTTCGTGCCCCGGTCTGGGAAGATCCCACATGCCGCGGAGCAGCTGGGCCCGTGAGCCATGGCCGCTGAGCCTGCGCGTCCGGAGCCTGTGCTCTGCAACAGGAGAGGCCACAGCAGTGAGAGGCCCACGTACCGCAAAAAAAAAAAAAAAAAAAAAGGAAATCCAAATAAAGCACAGACTTGTTAATAATAATGTATCATTATTGGTTTATCAATCATAACAAATGTACCATATTAATGTAAGATGTTAATAATAACAGAAACTGGTGTGGGTATATGGGAATTACTATCGTCATAATAATTCTCTAAGACTAAAACTGTTCTAAAATTAACGTTGATTAAAAATATTGAAAAGAAAGGATTTCTGAAAAACATGACTAAGTATGGATCTAGAAGCCTTAATTCAGTTCTGTGACCAGGAAATTTAAAAAACTGAATTTTTTTAACCAATGGTTTTCATTTTGGTGATTGACTGTAACTAGTTTCTGAACCTTCTTCTCCTAAACTTAAAAACAAAAGAGAAAACAATTTGAAAAAAGGTGTTTAGAAAGGAAATTAAAATTTATTCATGAAGAAAAAAAGGTTTGATTAAGCAGTGATATTCTACAATAAAAGGTTGCATGGTAGAAAAAAACCCCACTATTCTTATGACATATTTCCATTTCTTTGTGTTTTGCTCTAAGTTGCATTTTTCATTATGTGTGAACTGATAACTAATCGATGGCTACTATTGTAACTGATAAAGTGTGGAACTTCATCATATACACTTTCACTCAGTTATTCTCTGTCCAAAGATTCTAGATCACCCATGACATGCATGCCACGTGTCCCTATCATTGACGAATCTTGTCATTTAATTGAGGTACAACTATTCACTTAGCCAAAGCTAACTGGATATTTGAATACATTCAGAAAGAAATAAACAGACTCAAGCCACCAGGGGACAAAGTATTTGTGGAAGCTATCAACTTAGTTTTTAAAAAGGATCTAAAAATGCAACATAAAATGTATTTGATTTTACAACCAAAGTTCAGTGTGGCATCTGTATTTATTGACAAAGACACATGTAAGAAAGACACAGAAAGAAGACATCACCTCATTCACTAACCATACCACACATAATGCTTCTGTCTTTCCTTACACGCTCAGCATCTTTATCTCAACATGGAGATTCTCCACTCAGCCTTTCAAATGACCCAGGGAGATCAACTGCACACAGGCTTATGGAAGGTGTCTTTACAAGGAAGTGCTATAAAGTTTTAGTGAAGGGCCAAAACTCTGAGAAAAGCTTGTTCTTGCATTAGTCGGGGTCTTACTGGAAATGCCTGAAAGCTCATGAGAAAATCAGTTCCCTTCAGTTCCTGACATGCAAGAAGGCTGGATGGTTCACAAAAGATTCTGATAAGCATCTGGTCATCTGGGTTCAGGTCCAAGCCAGACAGCTGAAGTTCCTGAGGTGCATCCATGCATGCTTACTGTATTGTAAACAAGTGTGGATTAAAGGCACATACCAAATTGTTGCAAGGGCATTTATTTTTCATCATTAATAAATAAATACGGAGTTCCTTTCCGTGACAAGTGTGGGCTCTACATCCACGAAGCTCAAGCCAGGAATCTAAAGTGATCTCTGTTCTTCCTATTTTGGAAAGAACTAAGAATTATAAGCCAGACACCCATCCTTGAGCATAGGGGCTTATGACAACCGGATTTGAAAGTAATGCTCAATCCTTTACAGCATGTCTGCAAGAAAAGGCATGCATGGAATTGAACTTGGGTTTCACCTTCTCTCTCATCTATGGAAGAGTACTGTCTTGCCTCATTAGCAGCAGTAAATCACAGCCACAAATCCTTTCCCTGAGGTCCAGAAATTAGCTATTAACATCCGGGGAGACAATTGCAGTATTTTGTCAGCAGTCATAACAGAATACTAAGCAGGGACTTGGGGTTCCCCTAGGCAAACAGGACAGGGAAAGGAGTTGGCTTCTAGCCTACAAACATACAAATAAATAGCACCCCCATGGGGTTAAGAGTCTTCCTCCAGAGCCAATCACTAATTCATTTAAAGGTGACTGCCATCGTCACCCAGAAAGAAAATGGAGTTCTTTTCTTCCTTTTTCCTTCAGACATGAACCATACTTGACATTCGTGATCTCCTGTGTTTTAATTTTTATAAACTCCTTGGTGCGGGCAGAAATGTTAATCCTTTAAAAAGAAAACTTCTCCTTCTTATTCCAGCAGCCCTGGTGAATAGTAATAAAACACCTGAACACAGCCAGTCCTATGTTTTTATTCCACAGTCCCGGCATCCCCAGGCTTGAGTTTGAACTCCAGGGTTCACAATATACTCCAGGATAGGAAAGGAAAAGAGGTGGGTAAGGAATAGCAAGGAGGTAGAGGAGAAAAAGGTGGAGATATCATTTGTGTGGGTGTGTGAGTGTGTGTGTTTCCACTGAGGAAAGAAGAGATAAATTGTGAGCAACGAACACCTAAAACAGAATGTCATCTATTTATATATCTGGTTGAGGCTCTGGGGAGGGTACAGAGATGAATCAAATATCATCAGTATCTTCCAGGAATTCACAGTCTAATGGAAGGAAAAAATATGCAAACCAATGATCTCACATCACTTCTGTGAGTGCTATAAGATGCCAGCAAAAGGTCTTAGCTTTGTCTGAAGGGTCTCAGGGTAGGTTTTCTGGCAGAGATGATACCTGAACCAGATATTACAAGTTGTCCAGGAAATAAAGGTGTGAGAAAGACCAGGAAGAACAAAGAAAAGTAAAGTAAGCAGCACAGGAGTATTTATCAAGGCCCAAAGAATTGGGTGAAAGGGAGACAGGTTGCTGAAGTAGGCCAACTGACATAGAACCAAGTTTTGCTCTAGAAAAAATTTACCAGAAACGATTGCATCAGAATGATCTATTTTGTGGCTCTGGGGAGAGGAGATTGGAGGGAAGCACAACCTAATGCTAGGATGAAGCAGAAAATTGTGTAGGTTTACCCCCTGGAAAATTTGGCAGCTTTCTAGCTTGTGATATTAAGAGTGCTCTCCCAGGCTTCCTTGGTGACGTAGTAGTTAGGAATCCACCTGCCAACGCACGGGACACGGGTTTGAGCCCTGGTCCGGGAAGATCCCACATGCCGCGGAGCAGCTAAGCCCGTGCACCACAACTGCTGACCCTGCGCTCTAGAGCCCATGTGCCACAACTACTGAAGCCCAGGTGCCTGCAGCCCATGCTCCGCAACAAGAGAAGCCACCACAATGGGAAGCCTGCACACCGCAACGAAGAGTAGCCCCACTTGCCACAACCAGAGAAAGCCCACACGCAGCAACAAAGACCCAATGCAGCCAAATATTAAAAAAATAAAACAATAACAATAATAAAGAGTGCTCTCCCTTCCTATTTTAGTCTTGATACTGATAGTCCCATCTCTAGCATTTCCCACAATTATCTGGAAAGTTTATTAAAAAATGATGATTCCTGGAACCTACTTAATTAGCATGGGGGATCCAGGAATATGCATTTTACAAAATTCTCCCAGGATATTCCCATGCACATAAAAATCCAAGAACCACTGCTTACAATACACTGTTTTAAGTCACTGAATACAGAAATTCATATCTTATTTGGAAGAAGTACTGAATACACCATTTACGCCTTAATTTGTTTTCAGGTGTCAGCAACCTTTAATGACAGTTGGGATGGGAGGGGTAAGGGCACCTGGTGCTGCAATGCGAGTGGTATGAATGGGATTTAATCTACAGTGTACCTACAGTGTGCTAGAAAAAAGTAGCATGGTAACAAGAGATCAATGAAGAAAAAGAAGGGGATCAAATGAGGAAGTATTCAAAGGCATAACTACCTTAGACATGGAACACCTCATAATACATCAAAATGCTCTCATACTTCTTATCTCCTGACATGGCCCTTACCATCCGTATTTTACACTCCAGGATAGTAAAAATTGGACATTCTAAGTGAGTTATCCTTACTCTTGCCCCTCCAAGAAAACAATTCCTAGAGTGTCAAAATGCAGATGAAAATCCAGATTTTTTTCCCAAATCCATTTTCCGTAACATGAAGTGCCAATTCTCAATGGCCAATTTTCACCTCTTTCATATTTTTTTCCTAGAACTAGTTCTAACTGTCTCCATTTGAAGATTTTTTGCTCTTTGTGTATTTTCAGAGTAATAATAATAATGATCATCACCATAACAATAATAGCTACTACTTATTGAGTGATCGAAATTGCGAGACCCAGTACAAGACATGTTAAAATACATGAATTGAATTCTCACTACAGCCCTGTGTGGTAGGCAATATTATACATATCTTAAAGATGAATAAACAGAAGCTCAGAGAGGCCAAGAAACTTGCCCTGGGTTCACAGTTCTTGAAAGAGACAGAGCTGCCATGGGAATATAGGTCTGCCTGACTTGAAACCAAAATGCCATTTTTTCCCTTTTCTTAGTTAGTCTGACTTCTGGGAAATCATGTCAATGATTAGGTTAGATTCAGGGAAATAGACATTTTTTCCAGTTTCAGCTGTAAAATATGAAATATGTTGTTAATGAGAGGGGAGCTGTGTAAGACAAAGTAGGAATAAATTACAAGCTGGCGGCAGTCTGAAATAGCGTTGCAAAGCAAGATCTGCTCCCATCAATGCATGAATTTTATGGAGCCTAGGCAGGGAGGATGGAGACAACCTTGTCTTTGGCTGAAGGGTGCTCTGAGAGGACAGCAAAGTAGTAAATCCCCCCACCCTGGGTGCTGGCTTCGTAGGCCCAGTGTGGAATCTCACTAGAGGTGGCTGTGTCCCCATTCACACATCATGAACAGGGCCCTTCTTTTCAAACTCACTGGCTCGGCACTGGCAACGACATGAGAGAGTGGCGGCTATGCCAACTGGCTCTGGGCTACCTCATCTCTCTTGATTGCTGCACTGGGTCGATTTGATGAGAAGCAGATTAACGCTGGTGGGAACACAAGATATACTCCAAATCTCCTGTTTATTCTCACTCCATCAGGAGAGAGCTAAAGGGAGGCTGTGACTGGGGGTGTGACATGGGGTAGGGAGGGGGCAGACATGGAGCTTGATGAGAGATGGGGTTAATAGATAATCTGTGCATCAAAAGGAGACCAGAAGTTGCTTCCCCTGATACTGGACTTGCCGTTTATCCAATCTTAGCTTTGGAACCCAAATGTTACCTTCCAGTGGAGTGGCTTATTTCCAAGTTATCTCTACTAGCACCTCCTTTTAACATTTGAGTAGTGGTTTTTATTCTTTTAATCATGGTGAACAGGAACCATCACAGACTGTCAGAACTGGACATGATTCAGTAGTTCAGCTAATCCAAAAACTTTCTTTCTCTTTTATTCCTTCCTTCTCTTTCTTCTCTTCCTCCCTTCCTCCCTCCCTCCCTCCCTTCCTTCCTTCCTCCCTCCCTCCCTCCCTTCCTTCCTTCCTTCCTTCCTGCCTTCCTGCCTTCCTGCCTTTTGTGGACAGGTATGGAAACAGAAGTTATAGGCATCAATCCATTAGCAATAGAGTGAGGATTAAAATGCAAATCCCCTGCTTCATGCTCCTGGACACTGTGGACAGCCACTCACTTCACTACTTCTCCTATTGGTGTCTAAATCAATTTTTCACCAGATCCCATTGAATTTTGAGTGTGTAGCTCACGTTGGTGACAGACATGATAGAGACAAAGAGAGCAGTCATCTTTGAAGCCATCATTTCAATCTGCAACTCAGGAAGGGTGGCAGTTTGGCCTAGAGGATCCAGAGCATTTAGTCCACAGAGCCATCAGAACTTCTGCCTGAGCTGTTGTTATTTTACAGCCAACATTAATACTCTCAGGGAATATCTGGTTGCCTGGAAACAGAGGCCCATCACTGAATTCATTAATATTTATCCAGTGCGCTTTTATGAGCTTTATTATATAAATGTTCTCCTTTGATTCTAATTAACAGGTAAATATCAGCAAATGAAACATTCTCAAGGATTTATGGAGATGAGTTTGAATTTCCAATTTTCTCTTTGTGTTCCCAACTTCTGTGTGATGTTGATGCTTTGACTGGATTCATATTCTGACTAAGAATCCAGATGACATCAGATGTGTTTATAGAGAAAGAAAAGAGGCCAATACTCCTCAGTTTGGGGTGGAGATGAGGGGTAAAAATCTCCCTATTTAAGAGAGAATTAACATGTAATTCAACTCTATAGGAAACCTTGACATTCTGTCCAGAGATGAAGCTAGATTGTATGATTCTGAATTAAACCCATGAATATAACAAATGTGTTTCTAGATAGGTGGTTAAGGAAAAAGATGTATCAAGTAAAAACTTGTAGGTAGAGAAGGGCTAACAATTCTTAGACAACAGCTTTTGAGGTTTACCATTGAAGTTCTTTGTTCACCTTAGGTAAAAGTCATTCTTCAGATGATGTTATGCATTGAATTGTATCCCCAAAAAGGTATGTTGAACTCTTAATGCCCAGTACCTATGAATGCCTTATTTGGAAATAGAGTCTTTGCAGAGGTAGTCCAGATGAGGTCATTAGGGTGGGACTCAATCTAACATGACAGCTGTCTTTACAAGAAAAGGAGAAGACACACAGAGATTGAGACTCAGGGGAGAACACCAAATGATGAGAAGGTAATGTTGCAAGTGATGCATTTACAGACCAAGGAAGGACAGGGATTGCTGACAACACCAGAAGCTAAAAGAGAGGCATAGGACAGATTATCCCCTACAGTTTTCAGAGGGAACATGTCCCTGCCAACATCCTGATTTCAGACTTGCAACCTTCAGAACTGTGAAACAATAAATTTCTGGGTTCTTTTTAAGCTACCCAGTTTGTGGTAATCAGTTATGGTAGCCTCAGAAAACCAATATATAAAAAAAAAGACATAAAATCACGTTTCAAATGGTTTAAATATTTTCTCTATTGGTAAATACTGAAATTACCAAATTCTATAGAAGAGGTCTAACAGTAGGATCTGTGACTTCAACTTTCTGGCTCAAACTCACAGAATAGAAGTACTCCCAATTCTCAGCAG
This sequence comes from Lipotes vexillifer, assembly GCF_000442215.2. Classification (NCBI taxonomy): domain Eukaryota; kingdom Metazoa; phylum Chordata; class Mammalia; order Artiodactyla; family Lipotidae; genus Lipotes; species Lipotes vexillifer. The sequence continues at coordinate 970,252 of NW_006770132.1, forward strand.
GTCCTTTCTAGTAAATTTGATCAACACAGGCTATACAAACTCTATATCCTGAAAGGCATATTGAGGAGGACTTAGTGTTTATAAATACAATACATAGGAAATAAAATCAAATAGAAAGTTGAAAACAAACAAAGAGGTACTTAACTAAAATATATCTTCTATTTGATTTTTTACTGCTTTATTTAAGATTTTTGGTTGGAGAAATAGTCATCAATTCATTAACTCACCCATTTAATCAATAATCCATTCATAAGTCATTTTGCATGAATATATGATGTTTTATAAATGTTTTTTTCTTCTAATCTATTCTCTTAACTGATGCTTTCACAAACCAGAGTTATCAACATCTGACAGATATCCACGGCATCAAAATAGAGACTTGAGGGTCATCACCTCAGTTACCAGGAACTTTTCTTTAGTTTGAAAGCAAAATAGTCCACTTATTTAGCTAATACATTTCTACTATTGTCACATTAAATGGAGTATATCAGTATCCTGAAAGAATAAACCCTTGAGATAAAATTAGAAAGACCTCATGACTTACAGCTCACCTTAGTTACTGAACTTGAAATTCAGAGCCTCAGGACTGCTCTATCAACTTCCCTTAACTACCTACCTGCCTTTAAAGGCATGTCTTGTTTTATTGCACTTCACTTTATTGCACTTCACAGATATTGTGTTTTTTACAAATTGAAGGTTTGTGGCAACCCTGAATAGAGCAAGTCTACTGGTATTATTTTTCCAACACCATTTGATCACTTCATGATTCTGTGTCACAGTTTGGTAATTCTTGCAGTATTTCAAACATTTTAATTATTATTATATTTGTTATGGTGATCTGTGATCGGTGATCTTTGATGTTACTATTGTAATTGTTTTGGCATTTTCTTAGCAATAAAGTATTTTTAAGTTATATACATTGTGGGGGTTTTTTTGACATAATGCTATTGCACACTTAATAGACTACAGTATAGTGTACACATAATTTGCATATGCACTGGGAAACCAGAAAATTTATGTGACTCTCTTTGTGGCAATATTTGCTTATTGCTATGGTCTGGACCAAACCTGCAATATCTCCGAGTTATGCCTGTACTCTCACTGCCTTTGGAGATGTAACGCTGCACATGTTAAGATAGAGACTTGAATTCTTGATTCACAATAAGATGAAACCTTATAAAAATAGGTTCTACAAATTATTGGGCAAATTTTTCCATGTTAAAGAGTTGTAGAGACTTTAAAAAAATAACTTACTTTGTAAAAAATTAGACAAAATTCATATATCAGATGGTTAAGGTAAGAAATTATTGTCACCAGTATAAAACAATAATAGAAATGTAAGTAGAAAGTTATGTCACTAACAAAATTGCCAGTAATTCATCAGGAAGAGATAATCATATATCTATTCAGTGCTTCTCAAATCCTTTTCCACAAAGAACCACAAATGAAACAATTAATTTACCAGGTTTTGAGGACATAATCTAAAGCAATTGCCAGCGCTGCAAAATTTCTTTCAAATCTTATTAGTTTCAACATTAATGCAAGCACATTCTTGTATGACATGCCAGTTTTATTACAAAAATATCAACTGTAATTTCTTACCGTGGAGCAGCAGAATTAACTATTGAGCATGATGTGTGAATGGACCTTGCTAGTGCTATACTCCTATCTGGGTCTCCTCACTTCTGTGGGCAGTGAAAAGGGTATATTTCACTTCCTAATCCTCTGCAGTAGTCAGGACCAAATGACTATTGTCTTAGTAGATTATATGCAGAAGTGATGTGTATGACTCCTGGTTCAGGTAATAAGATCCCCCTAATAACCTTCCAACCATTTCTTCCCCTCTGGTGGTAAGTATGGAAGTGATGTGTTCACACCATAAAGCCACGTGATCAAAACAGATCGGATCGCTAAGTCACTGAGCAAGAGTCAACCAAGTAGGTCTGGAGAGAACCCAATATAGAGCAGACTCTGGGCATTTAAGAAATAAATTCTATAATACTCCACTGAGATCTTGGGTTTATTTGCCATCACAGCATAATCCCAGCCCTAACCAGTAAAGTAGGCATATTTACCACTTGACTTCAAGAATCTCCCTGCCCACAGAAGTGTGTGTAGCTAGACTTGGAAAAAAAGGGTCATATTTTAATTTCCCCAATGCGTTCCCAATAAGATACGAACATAGGGTTCAGGAAAGAACTAATGGTTTGGCCAGAGCATAATGAATTAAGAATGCCACAGTAATTTGCAGCAACATGGATGGACCTAGAGATTATCATACTAAGTGAAGTAAGTCAGACAGAGAAAGAGAAATACAGTATGTTTTACTCATATGTGGAATCTAAAAAAAAATGATACAAATGAACTTATTTACAGAACAGAAACAGAGTCACAGACATAGAAGACAAACTTATGGTTACCAAAGAGAAAAGAGGGGGAGGGATAAATTAGGAATATGGGATTAATATATACACATTACTATATATGCAGTAGATCAACAACAAGGACCTACTGTCTAGCACAGGGAACTATACTCAATATTTTGTAATAACCTATAAGGGAAAAGAATCTGAAAAAAATATATATGTATATATACAATATGTATGTATAACTGAATCACTTTGCTGTAACCCGAAACTAACACAACATTGTAAATCAACTATACTTAAATTAAAAAAAGAAAGGGGGAAAAAGAAGTATTACACTGGGGAGAAAAAAAAAGGAGAATGCCAGGATAAGAAATTTAAACTTCATTCTTTAGGCACTGGGCAGCCCACAAAGCTTAAAGAGTAGGAGATTGGATTGACCAAAACTTCGATTAGGGAGATTGATACGGTGTTAGAATATCCAAGTTAAAGAATTGAAGCAGGGAAAGGCTGAGTGAAGGACACCGCTTAAAGGTTGTTAAGATAGTCCTGATAATTGTTGACAAGCTCATGGACCAAGGTGGTAGGTACAGGAGCAGACAAGAAAACGATTTGGGAGAGACTCTTTGGAAATAGAACTGACCCTATGTGATAACTAGGGTAAAAAAGAAAGAAAGTGACTGCAAAGTTTCAAGCGTAACAACGCAGAAATAAGGGACCCAATAGGAGAGGCTTTCAGAGAGATTTTTGCCTGATCAAAAATCTTCACTAAGCTGAGCCCTGCCTTGCTTTTATCTGTGGGGAGACTCAGGCTTCTTCCACCTTGTTTCATCACTATCTTAAAACACAGCCTCCACTCTCACCAAAGGGGAAGAGACAGACAGTTAGTTGTGCGGGGGCTTTTCACAGCCTGAATCTGGAAGTGATGTCCCTTCTGTTCACAGTCCATTGCTAGACTTGTCACTTGATGACCCTGACCAGCTACAAGGGATAGGAGATTGAAATAACACAAATCAGCTAAGCTAAGCATTAGCAGGTATCTGTTTCTATTGCTACTGGCTCAGTTGAACAGAAATAAGGCATTGATTCATGTGTTTTGGATAGGACAATTCTTCATGCCATATTGTCCCGGGGAGCATCTGGCAATGTTCATAGTTGAATATTAAATCTAGAAAATCCAAGGCAAACTGAAATTTCAAGAGAAATAATGAAAGACTTTTGAGAATGTGAGTTTTTAATTATGTAGAGTTGGTTACCTGAATATCCCAATTTATGAGACTCTTCTAGCTATGGGTAAATTTCAGAGTTGTGACCTCACATTTCTGTTCTTTCTACTTTTATGAGGGAATGACTTCTTATAATTTCTTGCAAGCCATTCTCATTAAAGCAAAGGCTGGTGTTAAAGTAGATCTAGTGATTGGTCAGCATAGGCAAAGCCACAATCCTGTGGACTGAAAGTAGAGTTTCAACTAAACGTTTAGGGTTATGTTAGGTGTCACTTACCATAATAAGTATTTGCCTATTGTCTTTCAGCTATATATGCCCCACACCTACTATACTCTGCACTGCACTGCTGGGGTAGGGAGTTGGCAAACAATACTTTTGAGACTCCTGGTCCACCTGGCTTTCTGTTGGGTTCCACCAACTGTAGATACTGTTGGGAAATAAGAAGGCAAGAAAAAGGAGACATTTCTTGCTTCTGGATCTGACAGTGTGGCAGTAGATTTACAGGTAATATGATAGGGTAACTTCAGCTTCCAGCATCCCAGGGAGAGCCTGTGTGTTTTCACCCATTCCAGCCATTGCCAAGGTGGCATTCATTCAGTGGAAGTGACCACAATCACACAGCTAGCAATGCATCAGCTGGTACAGACCAGTGCCTTCCAGTGAGTCTACCCAGAACATTAGCAGCTTCTAATCTTTGAGCAGTACCTATTTTTCATCTTGTTTCTCCAGTCATTCCTCTATTCCCCTTCACTCTTGTAGTTCTTTCTACTCCATTGTAACCAATTTTCTAAATTAAATTCTGTGTGTTTAAAATACCTAGAATGGTCAACAGCATCCTGTCTGGGAAGAGTACTAGCTCTAGGTCTGTAAACAACAACTTTGTGTGAGCTTAGAGTATCTTCAGACTGGATTCACAGGATGACAAGAGGAGTCAGTCCCACACCTTCAAGGTCCAGATGCTTATGGAAGCCAGAGAACCAAGGTAAGGAGGAAATATACCTTGGAGGTACCTAGATATCTATTACTTCCTGTAAAAATTCTGTTATTTTCTTTTCCTAAAAGAGGTAGAATGACTTTAAAATTCTATTTGTAGAGTGAATAAGGGTAAACCCTTTTGATAACCACATTTGAAGCATGCTGTGGAATCAAATAAGCCTAGATTCAAATGTTAGTTGGGTCAGACACACAAGCTCTTAAATGTCCCTGAGTCTCACTAGCCTTTCTATAAAATGGAGATAATAATATTGCCATAATATTAAAGTATATTCACCAGAGTGTATTACTTATTAAGTACCAAATGAGATTAATAATAATTGCTAACATTTCTGGAGTGTTAGCAGTGCCAGTCATAGGCTAGTGCTTCTTCATGGAGCATGTACAGTCCACAACCCTGTGAAACAGATTTCATTGTTAAACACATTTTATAGATGAAGAACTTGAGATTTACAAAGGTTAAAGAATTTGCCGAAGGCATTGAACTAGTACATGTGAAGCCAAGACTCCAAATTCTGCAGTCTGACTCCCAAGCCTGCAATTCAATCACCTTGAGACAAAACCATCCTTACTGCATCAAAACTGCCAAATACAGTGCCTGGTACACGTCAGGTGCCTAATGAATGGCAGATATTATTACCTTACTGTTCATAACTACAAGGATCACTTGGGATGAGGGCAGGTGATCATGCTCAACCAAGAACATCACGGCTCAGATGAGGATGCTACCTTTGTCTTGGCCTCCCCTACTTCATCTCACACTGGGCCAACATGGCAGTCACATGCCATATGGCAATGCTACTGAGTCATAATGCCCCTACCCCAGAGGGAGCTGGATGGGGTTCACATTTTCTCTGTCTCTATACACACAGAAACAGAAGGACACAGAAGATGGGCTGCTTGCAGACGCTAGAACATATACCCACTCCTTCCCCTTACTGTAAGCCAAGTTCATCAGCTGGAATTACGATGAAAATAAGTAAATGCCTGAGCTAGATTAGAGAAATGACCCGACCCAGCAAAATAACTAGGACCCTAAGAAGCAACGTATCACTGTAACTCTTCTTCTCAGATCATTTTAAATGACCTCCTCTTTGAGTCTGGCCTGAAAAACCTGTCTCTGTGTTTCCCCTTGAAGCACTTTGTGATATGATGGATGGACCATGCCATATAGCAATAAATTGGATGGTATTCTCTCTTATTATCTATGATTCCTTGCTCTTCCAACAGAGTTTTTAATAAACACTTGAATTATTTACAGTAATCTACAAAGGCATTTTAATAGTGCATATGGTAGATGGACGAGAGTGAAAAATGTCTTTGTTTCACTCTGACGGGGCGATGAACCGTGACGCAAATGATTGCCTGCCTCATTTGTAATTATTCATTGCAGAGATCTTCATTCAGTAGCAGAAACTTTCTGGCCCTGGGTCCTAGTGCTCATGCGATCATGCGAGCGATTTGCCACAGTCTCACCCGAGGATAAGCAGTACTTGCGCACAAAGTTTGGGATGGACCTCCGTGAGATAAACGTGAGATAAACGCGGAATCTGACAACTGATACTGCCTGTTAATCATTTTCACGCTAGTCTCTGAGAGAGATAAGCACTCAGGGTCTGCTTTTCCCCACCCATAGAGAAACCATGGTGTGGTCCTTCTGATTGCATTGTTGATATATGTGTTCAATTACCTTGAAAAGTCTAACCAGGATCTCTTAACTGTACTACAGTCTTTATAAATGCAGATGGTGTCCAGGGTAGACTAAGTCAATGGAGATTATCTGACCAGATCAGGTGCCTTTAACCCAGCTGGAACCAGACATTGACCTGTAAATATTGTAATCTAAGATAACATCTCTGATCTTATTTGTTTTCCAACCAACTTCCATTAGGGTCCATCTACTTCCTGGTTTTTGACTTTACCTTCTATTCTGAGCCATCTTCTCTCTGGACTTTTCATCTTCTCTCTGGATAATTTTCCTGTTTACAGCTGGATTTTCTATGTTCTCTAAGAATTTGGGGAATATCTCTCCCCTCTACAGCCCTCTGCTAAAGCCTCTTGCTTTAGCTTTTTAAGATGAAATGGCCAGCAGACTGGGGCAGGCAACGCAAAAGTACAAGTAAATCAGTGGCTCTGTACTATGAGGCATCGTAAATATTTTATTTATTTATTTATTTGGCTGCACTGGGTCTTCATTGCGGCATGCGGGATCTTGGTTGCGGCATGCAGGATCTAGCTCCCTGACCAGGGATCAAACCCCGGCTCCCTGCACTGGGAGTGCAGAGTCCCAACCACTGGACCACCAGGGAAGACCCATGAGGCATCTTAGAGTCACCTGAGACTTTAAAAAAAAAACATGCTGAGGGTCTCACCCCGCTTAATGGAATTCAAATTTCTTGAGCTGAAGTCTGGGCATTGTATTGTTTAGAGTTTCAGGATGATTTTAATATTCCAACGAGGCTGAAAACCATAGATTTAGATAATGGAAGATGTCACTTCTGATTTGGAAAGAAGAAAATACTAATCGGCTGCAGCCAATCTATAGCTACACAGATTGAATTAATGGAAAGTTGATATTCAGTCAAAAATTACTTGATCAAGCATTGCCCATGCATTTCAGTGATGTGGATTATGCCAATTAAGTTGGGGTTTCTGCCACCTAAGAGTTCTTCCTGAGAGTTGGAATTTGGAAAATAAAGCAGTATGTGGGTGTAAGAGAGTGAGTACATGTGTGCATGTGAGTGAACGTGTGTGAGTACATACGTGAGGGAGTGTGTGCACATGCATGAGTGTGTGTGTGAGAGAGATTATCTAAATAAACACTATCACACCTTCCAGATGAAGGGAGTACTTTGAAATCACTCTCTATTTGAGGTGTTTTAATGTACAATGACTGAGTTTTTCATTAAACTGCTATACTTTTGTGACCTAATTAATAAAACAGAGAATTTTTTTTAACATAATGCAGACACTATGTGTGTACGGTGAGGAGAGAGAAAGAGAGGGAGAGAAAACATACAATAAAGCTCCTTTGTCACAAATTCTCTAAAAGGACAGCCTACTCCAAATAGATATTATAGAATAAAAGCCTGTTGTGATGAAATGAAGCATTTGAAATAAAAGTTTCACAACATTCAAATGTGCTGTGAAGGATTTCCACTGGAGTTAAAGGAAGGAGTGGTATAAAAGAAAGCTTGCATGAGGCACTGCAGCCATGGGCATGGGCAAAGCAGATGAACATGTATTTAAGTCGTGTGAAGAGCCAAATGTACAGAATTTGTACAAGGAGCAGAAATGAACAACAAGGTCACACTCACGCACAGTGAACGGACTCTATGGAAACTGGAATGAAACCTGGAAGACCCGGGTTGCCATTTAAACTTGGGTTTTGAAGCTTTTGCTCCAATTGACAGTGTTGTTTCATGCCCTTTGCACTTAGGGAAATATAATCAGAGAAGAATCATGGGATCCTTAGTAATATTTTCAGGTTGTTTCTTTGTTTGCCTCAGTGTTTTGGAGTTTTCTTTATAATTAATATGTGTGTTTTAGGTGAGGAAAGTGTGTTTACTTATTTATTTTACTAATCTACCTCCTACTGCAAACAGTACCCCATGCATTTCCTGCACATTTTCTAGTAAAACAGCATGACATATCTCACTGGAGAAGTATGAGTACAAGCATGGGACTATAAACAAATAAAATTCATTTTAATTTTTTAAAAAAGTATTTGGATTCTTACTATGTGCAAAGCACTGGACTAGGAATAAAACATGAAACATAGATCCATGTCTTCAACAAAGGTTTCTTGGACACATATTATATTCCAGCCTCTCTGTTGCATGTTATATACATGATTTAATTTGATCATTACAACAAACCAAAGAGGAAAGTACATCACTCAGATGAGAAAAAAACGAGTCATTATTTTTTCAGACTATAAAACACGTGTTTCCAATTATGATAAATTTTGATGAGCACCTATGCTGTGCTAAATACACTATACATTACATGTGCTCCCTTCATTAATTATGTACCATTCCCTATTAAGATTACCACTTTCTTGATGAAGGAAATGAGGCTCAGATAGAATAAATAACTTCACAGTCAGAACAGCAATTTAAAGCCAACTCTTATCTGACTCCAAATAGCATTCTTTTTTTCTCACCAGTTGACCAACTGGACATTGGAAAAGGGGATTGGGATAGTGTGAGAGAAAAAAGAAGATAAAGAAAATAAGACACAAATTAAAAATTAGAAGTTATACATTCATATTTATATTTCATACTTCCAAGACGTACCTCTGAATGTCTTTCTGAAATCACTTACAGCTCTTATGTTGAGAGCCAACTTAGAGGTGATTCCTGGTTTATAAGATATTTGGTCTCCAAAAGATGAAATTAAAAGCAAGTAGAAAAGTGCGAAAATGATACAGAAATCTTACAAACAATAAAAGTAAGACTGTGGGTGTGTTTCCCTTCCTTTTATTTTATCCGTGTAATCTAATGATTAATTTGAAATCAGAGAGCATACACAACTTTTGAAACAAACAGAAAATGTACTAAAAGATAGACGAGGATGCAAGTCAATCTTAAGCCTTGACATTCATATTTTGGTGTTGACCAAGTATAGCAATGTCTGGCTTCACAACCCTTATTCACCAGACTTGAGCTATGGGGGTGGGGGGAACCCTAGTCCTTCCACAAAATTATCTTTCAGAACATAATTGTGCACTATCCATGTATATCCTAAGGGAAATGATGGCAATTCCCCAAAATAGTTCTGCAAATGACTTGGGCTATGACAGCATTACTTTGGGAGGTACACATCCTCCCAAGGGGTTTGTTTTGTAGAGGATATGAATATCTCGGAGCTCTCACTTTGTCAAACATTCATCACAGTACGTTACTGACTCAGTTGTCTATGGAACCAAAAGAGAGAGAGAGAGTTTCAAAAGCAAGCTGAAAACACTGACAGATTTGAACTTGGAAACCCTTTGTTCTCTTGGTCACTAGAGCACTATACTCATCTGGTTTTCAACCCACTTTGCTGGTACTCCTATTGGATCTAAATTGATGGATCCTTCTTTTCTCATGGGTCTCAGTACTTGAGCTCTTCTTTCTACTTAATCACTCCTTAGATGACATCATGACATCACATGTCTTTAAATTCCATCTCTATGCTGACAGCTACTAGATTTATATCAGCCTAGATTGCTCCCCTGATGTCCAGGCTCTCGTGTCCAACTGCCTACTTAATATCTCCATAAGGATAACTAATACGGATTTGAAACTTATCACATCCAAAATCGATTTTCCGATATTTCCTCTAAACTGATTGTCCTATAATTGTCTTCATCTCTTTTAATGGAAACTCTGTTTGCTCAGGCTCCAGACTTTGGGTTCATCCTTGATTCCTCCTCTGTCTTTCACACCACACACCCAAGCCATCAGCAAATCCTATGAAACATAACCAGAATCCAGCACTTAATAGTACCTCCACTACCACCCCCCTGGTCAAACCACCACCATCTCGCACAAGTTGCTTCCAGCTTTGCTTCTCTATAGTCAGTTTCCAACCTAGCAAGCAGTGCATGCAGCCTTTTCAAAATAGAAGTTAAATTGAGTTCTGACTCTGCTCCACCAATGTTTTTCCATTTCACAAAAAGTAAAGCAAACATCTTTACAATGACCTACCAGGTTGCACAACATCGAAATCCTCATTATTCCTCTGACCTCCTTACCTAGGACGACTCCTAGCTCACACTAATCCAGCCACCTGGTATCCTTGCTGCACCTGAACCTGCAAGTCCCACTATCATCTCAGGACCTTTGCACAGCCCTCATTTGTTCCAGGAACACTCATTCCCATAAAACCAGTGTCAGAGTTTTCTGCCTCATTTGAGACTGAATTTAATTTATATTCTCCAAAGGAAATGCTTATAAAATGGAACAGACTCAGTCTCTAGCTACTGCTTTATTTTCTATTGAAAAGGGAAAGTTTGATGAAAGCAGAGGTCTCCCAAATTCCAAACCGAAGCTGATCATCCAACACTAACCATGCACCAGAAGAATGAGATAGAAACTAAAAGCTGAAATATGTCAGGCATCTTCTAATCCCATGGAAGAGGCTCAAGAAGGAGACCTCATGGCCTCAAAAACCCTAGGTTTAAGGACCTTAGGAAATCACCTATGTTATTTTTGCCTAAAAAGATACCTTTAGCCCAGTACTTTTATTATTTTTCTTAGACATTTTATTTTTATTATTTAATTAGAGTTGATTTACAATATTATATTAGTTTCAGGTGCACAACATGATTCAATATTTTTTATAGCTTATAATCTATTTAAAGTTATTGTAAATTAGTGGCTATATTCCCTGTGCTGTACAACATATCCTTGTATCTTATTTATTTTATACATACTAGTTTGGACCTCTTAATCCCCTAACCATATCTTGCCCCTCCCCCCCATCCCTTTCCCCACTGGTAACCACTAGTTTATACTCTATATCTATGAGTCTGTTTCTGTTTTGTTATATTCTTTTAATTTTTTTTTTTATTTTTTAGATTCCAGATATAAGTGATAACATACAGTATCTGTTTTTCTCTGTCTGACATTTCACTAAGCAAAATACCCTCCAGGGCACATAATACCATCCATGTTGTTGCAAATGACAAATTTTCATTATTATTATTATTTTTAAAATTTATTTATTTATTTATTTTTGTTGGTACGCGGGCCTCTCACTGCTGTGGCCTCTTCCGTTGTGGAGCACAGGCTCTGGATGCACAGGCTCAGCGGCCATGGCTCACGGGCCCAGCCACTCTGCGGCATGTGGGATCTTCCCGGACCGGGGCACGAACCTGTGTCCCCTGCATCAGCAGGCAGACTCTCAACCACTGCGCCACCAGGGAAGTCCTTCATTATTTTTTAAGGCTGAGTAATATTCCACTGGTGGAAATCCATTGTATGTTTACCACTTCTTCTTTATCCATTTATCTCTTGATGGACATGTAGACTGTTTCCATATCTTAGCTATTGTAAATAATGCTGCTATGAACATTGGGGTGCATATATCTTTTTGAATTAGGGTTTTTTTGGGGTTTTTTTGATACATACCCAGAAGTAAAATTGTCTCATGCGGTAGCTCTATTCTTAGTTTTCTGAGGAACCTCCATACTCTTTTCCATAGTGGATGTACCAACTTACATTCTCAGTAACAGTGCACCAGGGTTCCCTCTTCTCCACGTCCTTGCCAAAATGTGTTATCTGTGGTCTGTTTAATGACAGCCACTCTGACAGGTGTGAGGTGATAGCTCCTTATGGTTCTGATTGCATGTCCCTGTAATTTTAAATGGGCACTCCTATTTCCTCATAGGTGTGATTTTACTGTTTCACATCACCACAACTCTTCTCTTACTCTTGAATGTGCTCCTTTTTCTATTTCCTGCCACTTACCATACATGAATAATAAGATAAATGTTTATTATGGAAAGGCAGATAAATAGATAAAAAAAGAGTTCATACAGGGCCAAGCCCTTGAAGAATTAAAGTCACCCTACATATAAAATTCAAGTGATAATATCTACTTTCAAATGTACATGGCTATTAGACTACTATATAAAAAGCACTGTGGTGATCACCACTGATCCTATAAAATGAAAAAAACGTGAATTTGGCTCTCAAGGAGTTCATAAACCAGTGCAGGGACATACAATCCTTAAATATAATAGGGGGCAAGTACTATAATGAAGCTACAAAGAACTTTAGGCAGAAAAGAAAAATACATGGGGATAAATTTAATTTAAATAATACAATTAGGAGAAATTTCATGAGATGACATCGTTTTATGTGGGCTTTGAAGGAAAAAGAGAATTTCAGTAAGTAGGAATGGAGTGGAACCAGTAAAGACTTAGTTTTCCTGTAGTTATTCATTCATTCATCATAACATTACTGAGAACATTCTACGTGTCAAGAAATGTGTTAGATGCCCAAAAGGTGTTCTCATTCAGAAGGAAAAAGTACTACAAAGGTGAGGGAGTATGCAAAAATTGAGGGGAAAGAAATTGGTTGAGGAATTGGTAAGAAATAAAGTGAGAGTGGTTAGTTGACAAAGTAAGATGGGGAACCAGAGGAAAGGGAAATGGTATCTTGTATCTAAAGTGTATGATTTTACTGTAAAGCTCTATAGAGGTATCAGGTTGTTTTTGTTTGTCTGTTTTTGTTTTGTTGGGGTTTCTTTGGTCACACTGCACAGCATGCAGAACTTCCCCAACCGGGGATCAAACCCCCGCCCCCTGCAGTGGAAGCACAGAATCTTAGCCACTAGACTACCAGGGCAGTCCGGAAGTATTAGTTTTTATTATTATAATCAATAATCTCAAATGGTGTGCTTAAATATTTTGAGTGTATGCAATAGCAAGGCTTTTTTAAGGAGGGAAATGACATTCTCAGTACTCTTCTCAGGAGGAAAAACACGCTAATATGCCCCAAAGAACACTGGGATAATGGGGTTCCTCAGAAACAAATCCCATAAGTGCCTCTCTAAAAGAATCCTTTCTGTGTTTGCTTCAGGGCCACCTTAACACATTTAGATATAAAGCAAAACAGGGAAGCACAAGCCAGAAAATTTGGTTATAAAGAAACTTGCCTCAGAGGGATTATTTTTCTTAAAACTATTAAATGTGTCTGATGTCCCAAACACAATTGTCTTCGGACTTGAATTATGGGGTTTTAAAGCATTTATTTTGGGCTGGTTGATACAGTGATCATCCTCAGTCATTTCTCTTTAAAAGCTCTAAGACCCCAAACAGCCAATCTCTCTTTGCTACGATCATCTTAAACATTTCCATTTGCCCAGCACAACATGCTTCACATTTCCAGTCTATACAGGAAGCCAATGTGATTAAACATACCTCAGGCTCTCTACTCTGCCTTGTTCTAAAAACACATTGAGCATAGTGTCTATGTATTTAGATGCATATATCTGACATATGTAGACTAAAGTGGCATTAAGTGAGATAATCCTACCTGTCCTGAGAATGTTAGAATGTTAATCTTCATTTCCCGCTGCCTGTCTCCCTTTAAATCTGGCTAGGGGTGACTGGCTGCTTGCTGAGATTTAAAAAGTAGACAACAGTCCAGCCTGTATACATGGCACTGGGGGTACAGACTTCACCAAAGCCAATTCAATTAGAATTTAACACCCTATTCAATCAGGCCTCCCCCTAACCTCACAGAGTAGTTTACTTAAACTCCCTTTTCACCGTAAGGAAAAATTTCTACATTGTATGTTCAAATTTACCAAACAATACAGCTTCTCCAGAAGCCAAAAACAGGTATCTGATTTTCCTCTGCAATCTTCCTGCCATGTGATTTCACTGCTTTCCAAACTCAATGTTTCCTAGATGGCTTTTGTAATATATATGCAACTGCAAACAGATTCTGGCTGGTATACCTAAGGAAGTGGATGGCCAGGGCAATGTTCCTAGTGCAAACATGTGGAGTTCTTGGGCACCTACAAAGATGAGCGTGGACCTCTTTCAACTAAAAGAAGCAACAAACAGAGATGCTCAAAAGACAGACTACAGGGCGATGAGAAGACAAGTAGTCAATGATTCAAACAGAAACCAAGGTTATTCCTTCTCCCTTTGCTCAGATCTGTGAATGGGTGAATTGTGTGTGAGTGGAGCATTTCACTGTATCCAAGGCCACTGAGCACAGAGGTGAGCCAATGCCAGAATCACAGACCACAGCTCATCCTTAAAAAGATGGAGGTAGGAGATATAAAACCTTAACTCTCTGGTGCTCAGTCTTTAGCTTCCTTCACCTCACTACCCTAATGACTCCCAGATTTGTATTTTCCAGATTGAACCTTTCCCCTGAAATTCAGACTCATTTATTCTACTACTAACTACACTTGGATGTACTGGAGACTTCTGAAACCAATCATGTCCAAAATAGAACTCTTAAACGCCTTCCCAAATCCATTCCTCACAAGGATTTCTCCATCTAATTAAATAGCATCATCCTTCACCCAGTTATGTAGTCCAAAGTCTAGGCATCTTCCCTGTTTATATTTTCTGATATCCCTTATACAACCCATTTAACAAGTCCTGTCACTGCTATGCTAGAATTATATCATGAACTCGATCAATTCTTACCAAATCTACTGCTCACATGTAGAGCCAACCTCAATCATATTTCCCCTAGACTATCGCAAAGACCTCTGAGTCTCTCCAGTTTCTGGGGTCGCCACTCGCTGCCCTATGCCCTCCACAGTGGCTATTCCATGCATAGCAGTCGGGAGAGATCCTTTTTATCAAGAAAAGCAGATTGTATCACTCCCTTGCTCAAAATGTCCCAATGACTTCTCTCCAGCTTTTGAATGAAATTGAAAATCTTTAGGAGGGACTACAAGATCCTACATGGTCTGGCCTCGCTTACCGCTTAGACCTCACCTCCACACACCTCCCCCTCACTCCTTTTGCTGTCCCCTCACCCTTGTTGTGCCTTCAACATGGTCAGTTCTTTCCTGCCTCCAGGATTTTATACTGGCTATTACCTCTTCCCAGAATGTGTCCCCCCAGGAGATATGAAGGATTAGATACTCCACATTGTGTGGGTTTCAGTTCAAATGCTACCTCCTGGACAATCCTACCTAAAATAACGCTCATCTCCACCCTCTATTCACTGACCCAACTACATCCAACTGCATTTTTTTTCTTCTGAGGAATCAACCACCTAAAATTATATCATCTCTTTGCTTGTTTCATACTTGTTGCTTTCAACATAAAATAACTTCTATAAGAGGTCAAGACTTTGTTTCATTAGCCACTGTTTCTTCAAACTTTATACCACTGCTTGGTATAAATAGGTGTTGAATACACATTTGTTAAATCAAAACACAATCTTAGTTGCCAACCTTCCAGTCACACTGCATGATGACTGCATTAAAACTATTTGGAATTAGTTTCAAGGGACTTTCAATTTCTAGGCATCAACTTATAAATTCAATGCTTATTGTGCATAGTTTCGTATTTAGTTTTTTCAATCTTTTTAATGAGTACAAATGAAATGATCAGCCATAGCCCATCTTATTTTGTATAGCAAACACTCCCTTGGGTGTTGGATTGGAAAATGAGATCCAAAGACAAGTTTTCTTAAAATAAAGCCCTAAGGAATGGTTTAAAAATACACTGAAGCTAGAATCATTTGTTCCTTGAGTGTTAGATGTTTCTTAGAGAAAACCTCAACCCTGTGCAGGAATTCCTGTCTCTGAATTAGGGATCAGGGCACTTCTGTAAAGGTTTAAGTATAAGGTAACCTAAATAAGATCCAGAATTTAATTAAACTCCCATGTATGTACTGTAATCAATCTTACTAAACATATGAAATAAACAAATATCCTTTGTTTATCTTATAAAATTCCAAATGAAAAGAAAAATTTAAAAAGTGCCCATATTGGCAACCCCTTGAGAGAGCACTTCCAGCCTGGGTGTTCCACCAAACACTATGAGACTAATGATATCTACCCCCACTTAACTATGATGGAGATTAAATAAGAAAAAGTAGGTGGATAGGCTTTGATAAGTGTTATCAAGTCAAAGCGGCTCTTTTAACTCTGGGAAGGCCCCAGACTCAATGAGACAGATGGTTTTGCCCAGTTCACTTGCACCCCTTTCCTTCAACTTAAGCAGAAGGACAGGTGTGGTAACCACAGAACAAACTCAGATCTGGGACACAGCGTATTTCCTCCCCAGTCTCAACTCTAGAATTAACTCACTAAAGCCCTCGTATCTTTATTATCTCTCTCTCTCCTTGATTTTATTATCTATAAAAAGAGGAGCTTAAAGTTGTCACCTATTAAGTGACTGTCAACTCTAAACGCTATGTTCTTTCATATTCCTTGGTACCACATAGTATGATGCTGCTAAACCATGAGAACTTGAGTAGATGCTATGTCCATTCCTTGTATTTCCTACCAGGACAATAAATTGAAGTAAAGGTATTTAGCATAAGGGACATCCTAGTGTACTGAGAAATCAGGCTCAAATATGGCACCCCAGTAAGAGCTGGGCCCTGGTTTTAGTGCTAAGCTGTGTTAGACCATGAGAAGTACACTGTGGTCTGAGAAGTTAGCTCATTGGACACACCACTTTACCCCAAGAGATAGAAACTGGATAGTGAATAAATTAGCCCCTATGGTACTACAGTTCTCCAAATTTAGAAGTTTCAACAAATCTTTTGCTTTATGAAGTGGATGCCTCTCTCTCTTTTCTGTCTGTCTGTCTGTTTCTCTCTCTCTCTCCCTCTCTCTCTCTCTCTCTCCCCCCAAACCAAATAAAATACAAAGACCTAGTAAAGCAATACTAGTGTTTTCAGTATCTGTCTATATTAGCACTGACTGGCACACCAAAGTTCTCATCTGCTGCAGAAATTTCTTCCTGACATAAACACAGAACTAATAAATAGTAAACTAATATTTTACTGAAAATAAATAAAGATTTTCATTCAACCTAAATGTAAGGTAAAATGGAAAGTGAGCTTTTTTTCCAACAGTTAGGTTCAGTTCTTCCCTCCATGTGAGAGAACTCTGGCTTGTGGTAAATCCTGTAGAGAACAACCATATGGAGATTGGTTCCTTAATTGTATAGGTTGGTTCCAACTTAATTGTATAGGTTTTATTACAACATATTTATTTTGAGTTTATTAAGACTGATACAGTTTACCTATTAATTGATATATCTTAACATTAACAAGATCTTAACAAGATTTGCCTTTTATCTACCATAAATTTAGGCTGGCTCATCTGAACACCCTAAGAAAAGAAAGCAGATTTCTGAGAGCAACTAAGACCTAAATTTTAAAAAGAAGGAGAAAGAGGTGGAGGAGGAGGAGGAAGCAGAGAAGATGGTGAGGTAGAGGGTGGGAAGGGAGGGAGGAAGGAAGGAAGGAAGGCAGGGAGGGAGGAAGGGAGGGAGGAGGGAAGGAAGGAAGGGAGGAAGGCAGGAAGGAAGGAAGGGAGGAAGGCAGGAAGGAAGGAAGGGAGGAAGGCAGGAAGGAAGGAAGGGAGGAAGGCAGGAAGGAAGGAAGGGAGGAAGGCAGGAAGGAAGGAAGGGAGGAAGGCAGGAAGGAAGGAAGGGAGGAAGGCAGGAAGGAAGGAAGGGAGGAAGGCAGGAAGGAAGGAAGGGAGGAAGGCAGGAAGGAAGGAAGGGAGGAAGGCAGGAAGGAAGGAAGGGAGGAAGGCAGGAAGGAAGGAAGGGAGGAAGGCAGGAAGGAAGGAAGGGAGGAAGGCAGGAAGGAAGGAAGGGAGGAAGGCAGGAAGGAAGGAAGGGAGGAAGGCAGGAAGGAAGGAAGGGAGGAAGGCAGGAAGGAAGGAAGGGAGGAAGGCAGGAAGGAAGGAAGGGAGGAAGGCAGGAAGGAAGGAAGGGAGGAAGGCAGGAAGGAAGGAAGGGAGGAAGGCAGGAAGGAAGGAAGGGAGGAAGGCAGGAAGGAAGGAAGGGAGGAAGGCAGGAAGGAAGGAAGGGAGGAAGGCAGGAAGGAAGGAAGGGAGGAAGGCAGGAAGGAAGGAAGGGAGGAAGGCAGGAAGGAAGGAAGGGAGGAAGGCAGGAAGGAAGGAAGGGAGGAAGGCAGGAAGGAAGGAAGGGAGGAAGGCAGGAAGGAAGGAAGGGAGGAAGGCAGGAAGGAAGGAAGGGAGGAAGGCAGGAAGGAAGGAAGGGAGGAAGGCAGGAAGGAAGGAAGGGAGGAAGGCAGGAAGGAAGGAAGGGAGGAAGGCAGGAAGGAAGGAAGGGAGGAAGGCAGGAAGGAAGGAAGGGAGGAAGGCAGGAAGGAAGGAAGGGAGGAAGGCAGGAAGGAAGGAAGGGAGGAAGGCAGGAAGGAAGGAAGGGAGGAAGGCAGGAAGGAAGGAAGGGAGGAAGGCAGGAAGGAAGGAAGGGAGGAAGGCAGGAAGGAAGGAAGGGAGGAAGGCAGGAAGGAAGGAAGGGAGGAAGGCAGGAAGGAAGGAAGGGAGGAAGGCAGGAAGGAAGGAAGGGAGGAAGGCAGGAAGGAAGGAAGGGAGGAAGGCAGGAAGGAAGGAAGGGAGGAAGGCAGGAAGGAAGGAAGGGAGGAAGGCAGGAAGGAAGGAAGGGAGGAAGGCAGGAAGGAAGGAAGGGAGGAAGGCAGGAAGGAAGGAAGGGAGGAAGGCAGGAAGGAAGGAAGGGAGGAAGGCAGGAAGGAAGGAAGGGAGGAAGGCAGGAAGGAAGGAAGGGAGGAAGGCAGGAAGGAAGGAAGGGAGGAAGGCAGGAAGGAAGGAAGGGAGGAAGGCAGGAAGGAAGGAAGGGAGGAAGGCAGGAAGGAAGGAAGGGAGGAAGGCAGGAAGGAAGGAAGGGAGGAAGGCAGGAAGGAAGGAAGGGAGGAAGGCAGGAAGGAAGGAAGGGAGGAAGGCAGGAAGGAAGGAAGGGAGGAAGGCAGGAAGGAAGGAAGGGAGGAAGGCAGGAAGGAAGGAAGGGAGGAAGGCAGGAAGGAAGGAAGGGAGGAAGGCAGGAAGGAAGGAAGGGAGGAAGGCAGGAAGGAAGGAAGGGAGGAAGGCAGGAAGGAAGGAAGGGAGGAAGGCAGGAAGGAAGGAAGGGAGGAAGGCAGGAAGGAAGGAAGGGAGGAAGGCAGGAAGGAAGGAAGGGAGGAAGGCAGGAAGGAAGGAAGGGAGGAAGGCAGGAAGGAAGGAAGGGAGGAAGGCAGGAAGGAAGGAAGGGAGGAAGGAAGGAAGGGAGGGAGGAAGGAAGGGAGGGAGGGAGGAAGGAAGGGAGGGAGGAAGGAAGGAAGGGAGGAAGGAAGGGAGGAAGGGAGGGAGGAAGGGAGGGAGGAAGGAAAGTAGGAAGGAAGGAAGGGAGGCAGGAAGGAAGGAAGGGAGGAAGGGAGGGAGGGAGGAAGGAAGGGGGGAAGGAAGGAAGGGGGGAAGGCAGGGAGGAGGGAAGGAAGGAAGAATGGGAGAAAGAAGGAAAGAAAATGGCTTTCTCAGAGAAATAAGAAAAAAATAATATCACGCAGGTCCTCAGCACTGTAAGAACACTTAGGCAATGGAATCTGTCTAAAGGTCTGGTTTAGGAATCTCAGCATCAAATATAGCATGTTCAGCCCTCAGGAAACCACACACCCAATTCCTAGTAGAGTTGAGTCAAATCTTTACCCACTTACTATTGAAAGTAGATCCCTTCAGTCTGGAGTATAGTATTTCCTTTTCCAACCACAGTATTAAAAGCCAAAGTTATGGATGCTCCAAAGAGCTATTAACAATCCCTTTCTTAGCTTAGTTTCCTTCCAAAGGAAGACTGTAAGAATTTGTCTGTGTGTCAGAATTTCACTCACTTACCACCCATTTATCAGAGAAACTGCCAGAACATTTGGCAGAAGGATGGAGAGAATATGGTGGGATCATGCATGATCTCATATCCACCCAATTTTCTTTTTCTGACGAACAGTTGTTTTTTTTTTTAATTGGAAATAAGGGAGAAAATAAGTAAGCGATTGGTATTAAGGGAGGAAGGAACCCATAAAGCCACGTAATGTTGTAACTCTGGGAAGAGTTTGTAGATTATTAAACAGCAGTGAATAAGTAGAAGGTCACTGAATTCTCTATTGAACATCTCTCCTCTGCTGTGAGATATAACGCTGCACAAAGAAATATGTAACTAATGCTTGAATGAAGAACATTAATGTGGTTCAAAGATCCTTAAAATCAATAAAATGACTTTAGACCCCTTTGACAAAAATAAAATGGCATCATTGAATTATTATTATTGGGCAAAAAGTAGGCTCTGAATAAAGGTTTGTGGATAAGGAAGTGAGAAAATCTTGCCCCAGTCTAGAAATTGTGTGTGATCCTAAGTAGTCTAATCGAATAAACATTGCACTAGGAATTTGAATTTAATTCTTAAGGCCAGCGGTCTTCATCAGGTACAAAACAACGCACTGGGATGCAAAAAAAAAAATTATTAGACTTTCTATTTATAATATTAAGCTAAAAAATAAAGAAAATAAGCTTTACTCACATTTCCACGTGGATTGTCACCGAAGTCTTTGCTGGGGCATATGTAAGGTGGCCCCTGGCCTCATCTGATGCACAGGTGCCCTCGTCTGATGCACAGGCCCCCAAGACAAGGATTGACGGCCTCACCTTTTCTTGTTTGCTTGCTTTGAGCACATCACAATACGTTGTAATTTCTGTGGGCCAGGTTATGTGGAGTTGTGCATTAAATTATCTGGTTTTAATTAAACCATCATAAAATGGACAAGTGGTTTAAAAAGATTTTTTTTCCCCCAAGACCTGCAAACTGAAGATAATACTAATAATGCAAGAACAAGTGAGCAGCTCAAAAATGGCAAAGCTGACACTTTCCTTGAACCTTGTGGTAGCTCTTCATCAGCCAAGTGATGAAGCAAAAATAATGACAATGTAATCAGTTCTGACAAGGTATCAGCTAAAAATACTTGAAATTATCGAGAAAATTCTTTGAAATATTTACATCTGTGACTGTTAAGAATGAACTTTGTCCTAAGTGTATATTTTCTTATAAGCTATTACCTAATAATAGTATAAATTCAGGGTGATCAATCAGATAGTAAAATACTATTTATTTCATCCTGTTCTCATGCTTTTTACCTATATATAGTAGTATGAAATATAGTAGTATGCTAATGATAGCTTAATATTGTAATTCATGATTATGCTTTATAGATATTAACATAAAATAGAAATATAAACATTTGAGGAATTCCATATGCAATTATGTTTAATGATAGGATGCTTTAAAAAACTGGAAACCACTGTTCTGATAAAATGTTTTTACATAGAGGAATTACCTGAAAATCTAGTTTTAGAAAGGTAACTGATTGTACTACAGAGTGTGTTGGAGGAAAATGTAAGAGTTATCCACTAGAAGGCTATTTCGATATTGAAGACAAGAGTCAAAGCAGATCTCAGGGAATCAAGTAGACTTCTCTCTAGTTTTTGCACTGCAAAATAGTCTCGAGTACAGGTATTTGTTCACAGGGAATTGTCTTTTAAAGAAATAGTATCACCCAGAGGAAAAAACAATAATTGTATTAAAAAAAAAAAAAAAAAAAAAGGAAATGATAAAAGAACAAGGGAAAAAAAACATCTCTTACCGAAGAAGACAGACCACTTTGGCTTTTCTGAGCTAAAACTGAGAGGAGGAAAACAGGAAATTTCCCCCTCTCCTACTAAGAGAATTAAATAAATAGGAAAGAGTTTTCATCTGCTCTTTCCTTCATAGGATCCCTGTGACTTAAAATTGAAAGGATTTACAAAGCCAGCCCTCTGTGCTTCTCAAAGTTAACTAGGCAAAGAAATCTCCTGAGGATCTAATGAAAATGCAGATTCTGACTCAGTAACTGGATTTGGACCTGCATTTCAAACAATCACTCAGAGAAGGCTATTGCTGGTGGTCAGCAGGCTCCATTAAGAGTAGCATGGCTTCAGAGCAGCGATCTCTGCACTTACCTGAACTTGCATTATGCTCAATTAAAAATGCAAGAGCATACATCCCCAGTATATGTGGATTTACTGATGTAGAATGTAATATATTTGCTATCACTTGTTACAAATATTATGGATATTATAACATGCAACCAAAAATAGAAAATTACAAATGATAATATTTAAAATAAATGTAAATAGAAGTTCTGATATCTTTTTCCTGCACCCGCCCCGCCCCATAGGATCGTATATTGTACCCCCCAGTATAGGCACCTGGGTCTGGAGACTGCAAGACTAGAGGATAGATATTAGTTACTTGGGGGTTTTTTTGGTCTAAAATGTGGGGGTCCCTCCAGGTGACTAGCCTTAAGGCATTTACATAAGCCAGCTGTCAAAGCTTCCAAGACAGGAATTGGTTGAATCTAGTGTGTATTTCTAGTACATAATTTCCTGTAAACTTAATTCTTTTTGAAAACAGCACGATTACTCATCACAAACTATTTATTAAACCTTGCAAGACATGTCTAAGTTAAAATAATTAGCAACTTTCAAATAAATGCAGATAATCTAGGACAAATCAAATGCTCTTCTAGCTAAGTTGAAATAATGAAAATTCCTACACAACCAAACTTCTGTTTATCCTTGACTACCTTTCACTTAAATTCTGCATAATCAAGAATCTCCAGAGCTTCCCTGGTGGCGCAGTGCTTGAGAGTCCGCCTGCCGATGCAGGAGACGCGGGTTCGTGCCCCGTTTCGGGAAGATCCCACATGCCGCGGAGCGGCTGGGCCCGTGAGCCATGGCCACTGAGCCTGCACGTCCGGAGCCTGTGCTCCGCAAATGGGAGAGGCCACAACAGTGAGAGGCCCGCATAACGCAAGGAAAAAAAAAAAAAAAAAAAAATCTCCATTTGTGTACCTGATGTGTACAATAGCTCTAAATTGTCTGAAAGAGACCTGTCAAAATAGAATTATCTACCTTCCCAAACTTCCAAAATTGCTCATTAAAAAAGTGGAAAAAATAAGGCTAAGTGTCTTTCTTGGGCTAATTATAAAACTTGATAGTTACTTTTCCTCTAAAACAAGGACAGTTTTCTTGAAAACTACCTCTCTGCTATCAACTTGCCAATCTTATTGAATTAGTTTAAAAAAAAATTGTAAGCTGTTCTCAAAATCTAGTGTGCCTAAGAATTCCCTATGGAGTTTGTTTAAAATATAGATTCTTGGGTCTTACAGAGACTCTTACTCACAAATCTAAATGGAATGAAATGAACACTAAGGAGTCCAGAAACAGACCCATAAATGTATGGAAATATATCACAGAAATGGCTTTCTTTTTTAATAAATAAGGAAATGATGAAATATTTACTTAATGGTGCTAGAACAATCGGTTTTTCCATATGGATAAAAATAAAAAGCTGCCATTTCAATCCCGGTAGGAAATAGATGGCACATACTTATTAGGATACTTTGGGGAAGAGTTTAATAAAGGGATTATTTACAGAGATGCTAGCAGGAAATAGTGAAACCGCAAAGGATGTCATAACCCAGGGCTAGAAACAGCAGAACTGTTACTCCCTCTAGACTCAAGGAGAAAAAGGGTAAGAGAGGGTTACTAGGATTGGAAACTAGAGCTGTTACGTAAGGAGGAGGACCTTGACAGTACAAGTAACTTTTAATCTAGAGGCACAACCAGCCCCAGGCAATACCTCAGGGAAGAAGTATCCATTGAAGTATCCGTAAATAGCCCACCTCACCTTCCGCCTACCCTCTAATTTCCTTTGGTTCCTCAAGGCCTGAAGCAAACCAGAAGCCAGAGGTCAAGGGATCTCTGTTGCGCAAGATATAAATGAGTATCTCTGAGCCAGAAATGGGTTCAAAATGGAGGAGAATTAATCTGGAGGGACATGTACAAGATGTCCAACAGAGACTCCTAATGCATACCATATACAAAATTAACTCCAGGTGCATTAAGGTTCCTCTTCTTATTCTGCTATTTCTAAAATGTGGGTGTTATTGGTGAATAAAAATTAAAACTATTTTATTTATATAATTTGATTATTATTTATATAACTATATAAATTATTGGTGTACATTGGTATAAAATAATATAACTAATTTTAGGAGAATTTTTGTTGTAGTTCGGGGGCACATTTTCTCAGCACAAGTTAAAATAAAATCACTGTTCTGTGGTTCCAGCTCTTACCAAGATGTTGAACTAGGAGAGTTTCTGGCTGTCTCTCCCAGGAACGACCCCAAAAGGCTCACAGAAGAAAAACCAAGACATATCAGAAACTGTGAAAAATCTCTAGGGTGCATGCTGGTTTCTGGGGCATAGTGGTTTTATCAGAGGATAAAGCAATAGTTCTGTTTCTCCCTGACCATTGCTCTGGGATGAACTAAAGGTTCTCAAAGTGTGGCTCCAGGCCAGCATTAATAGCATCATCTGGGAACTTGTGACAAATTTAAATTCTTGGGGTCTCTCCCAGACAAACCCAAACAGAACTGAGCAGTTGAGCTCATAAATCTGTGCTTTTACAAGTCCTCCAAGAGACTCTGGGATAAACAATGCCTCTATCTATACTAGAGTGGTCAGATTCACGAAATAAAAATTACAGTACACCCAGTTAAATTTGAAGTTCAGATAAACAACAAATACTTTGTTTTAGTGTAAATATTCTAGTGAAGTTCAGATTTAACTGCAAATCCTGCATTTTATTTGGCAACCCTAATCTATACCTATAAGTAGTCAGAATTTTGGTCCAGGTATCTTCTAGAATAAAATCAGACAGCTTAGAAGCACAGTAAGTATGAGGAACTGAGAAAAATAGGTGAATACTAACTTGGCACTAGTCAAAGCATGGTCTTCCAAATGGAGGCAGTCAGCTGAGAATCTGTAAGAAATGCAGATTCTCAGCCCTACCTCAGAAGGACAAAATCAGAAACTGTAGTGATGTGGCCAAGGAATCTATGGTTTACCATGCTGTCCAGATGACTAAGTTTAAGAAGCATTGTACTAACTAATCTCAGGCAATGAATCCTACCCCTTTCCCTTTCAAATGCCAAGACCCAGACTGCTTCTCCCAGGACCACAAAGAGTGAAGCTTTGGCCTGACGAATTGTTTGGGGACAAACCACCATTTCTGCGGTATTGTTTTCATTAGAATGAGTAAATCAGACCAGCCCACATTTAAGGGGTCAGGAATTAAGCGCCGTCATATGAAAGGGGAATATGAAAGAATTTGAGGATATATTTGTTAAACTACCCCAGACACTAAACAGTGAAACTTAAAGGACAGAAAAATAATATTAATCAAATGCTTAACTAAAAGAAAGCTAACATGAGATACTAATATCAAATGAGAATATTAATATCAAATAAAATTGATTAAAAAACAAATTATTAGAGATTGATATGGTCGCAAATAGAAAATAAAAAGTTAATTCAGCAATACAAATATCAATATAACAAGCCTAAAGATGCAAGCATTTAATAAAATTGCTTGAAAATATAGAAAGTAAAAAAAGCAATGGAATTACAGGAAAAATAATTCCTCTACTTTAATAGAAAAATTAAAAGTACCTCTCTCGAAGGCTTCCCTGGTGGAGCAGTGGTTGACAGTCCACCTGCCAATGCAGGGCACACGGGTTCGTGCCCCGGTCTGGGAAGATCCCACATGCCGCAGAGCGGCTAGGCCCGTGAGCCATGGCCGCTGAGCCTGCGCGTCCGGCGCCTGTGCTCTGCAACGGGAGAGGCCACAACAGTGAGAGGCCCGTGTACCGCAGAAAAAAAAAAAAAAAAAAAAAAAAAAAAAAAAAAAAAAAAAAAAACCTCTCTTGATTATTAATAAGTCAAATAGTGCAAAAAAAAAATGTGAGTACATATAGGATCTGGAAAACATAATCAAGCAGTATAACTTAATGACCATATTTTAGAGTTCTGCATGCAACTACTGGAGAGTATGCTTTTTTTTCATGCATTCAAAAATTGGTTATGTACAAAACCATAAAGAAAGCCTCAACAAATTTCAGAAAATAAATATTTTTCAGATCATAATCTCTGCCCAAAACACGATTGGGCTAAATGTTAATAACAAAAAGATATTTTTTAGAATCCTCACTTGCTTAGACATTTTTAAATATATGGGTGTACTGTAGTAGAAATTAAGAATAAAAATGTAAACATTTATAATTACATTATGATGAAACAAATATCACAAAACACAACATGTGTTCAGCAAAAATGATGCACCATTTATAGCTTTGAAACCTTACATAATAAAAGAAGAAAACTTCAAAATTAATGAGCTAAGTGTTGATCTTAAGAAGTTATCCATAATGTAAATTGGTGCAGCCACTATGGAAAACTGTAT
Organism: Lipotes vexillifer; assembly: GCF_000442215.2. Classification (NCBI taxonomy): domain Eukaryota; kingdom Metazoa; phylum Chordata; class Mammalia; order Artiodactyla; family Lipotidae; genus Lipotes; species Lipotes vexillifer. The sequence goes on from NW_006770132.1 coordinate 996,682, forward strand.
GGAGGGTCTTCAAAAAACTGAAAATAGAGTTGCCACATGATCCAGCAATCCACTCCTAGGCATACATCCAGACAAAACTCTAATTTGAAAAGATACATGCACCGCTATGCTCATAGCAGCACTATTCACAATAACCAAGACATGGAAACAACCTAAAGAAGATGTGGTACATATATACCATGGAATATTACTCACCCATAAAAAAGAATGAAATAATGCCATTTGCAGCAACATGGATGGACCTACAGATTATCATACTAAGTGAAGTAAGTCAGAAAGGGAAAGACAAATACCATATATCACTTATATGTGAAATCTAAAATATGACACAAATGAACATATCTATGAAACAAAAATAGACTCACAGACATAGAGAACAGACTTGTGGTTACCAGGGAGGGTTTATCCTGTGATAAACCATAATGGAAAAGAATATGAAAAATAATATATATATGTATAACTGAATCACTGTGCTGTACAGCAGAAATTAACACAACACTGTAAATCAACTATACTTCAATAATTTTTTTAAAAAATGTTATCCACAGAATATCAGAGTAAAAATAAGAGTAAAAAGAAGGAGAAGGAGAAGAAAGGTAACAAAAAGAAACAAAGGAAGAAGAAAAGTGAAAGAAGGAGAGGGAGGAAGAAAGGAAAAACACAACAGAAGTGAAGTCAAAAATTAATAAAATAGAAAGCAAAATACAATGGCAGTGGAAAAAAACACATGAGTTGGTTCTTTGAAAAAATTAAAGTAGACAAAAATCTGGCAAAATAATCAAGAAATAAAGAAGACAAAAATAACATTAAAATGATATAAAAAGTGAAATGTGTGTAGAAACTTAAAAGATAAAAAGTTGATATTCTTTAATATTACAAAAATTAAAAGTAGACAAATTCTTGGGAAAATATGACATCAGAATTGAGTAAAAATGAAATAAAAAATTTGATTAATTCTATAACTATTAAGAATTGTAGCAGTAAAGAAACACTAAGCCAAGATGGATCTAGTATTGATTTTTATCAATCTTCTAAGGTGAGAAAAAGAAATATCATCCACCATGACCAAGTTGGGTTTATTCTGGATAAGCAAAGGTAATTTTATATTTAAAAACCTGTAATTGAAGTTTACTATATTATTAGATTGAAAAAGGAACATTATTTAATAGATGCAAAAAAAGGATTTGACAAAATCTAACACTCATTCAGAATAAAAATATATGGGTAAAGTTAATTACAAATGGAGAGATATTATAAACATTCCTTTCACAACAGGAAAGGTGACAAGGGGATCTGCTATCACCACTTCTAATCAACATTTTAACAGAAGTACTAGCCAGTCCAGTAAGATTTAAGATACATGAAAGGAAAAGAGTAGACTCATGTTTTGGAAAAGAGAAAGCAAAAGTGTCATCACTGGAACATAACTGGTTACATGGAAGAACTAAAATAAAAGACAGAAAATGTTTTAGAAATAATAGGATAATTTAGCAAGATGACTACATTAATTTATAAAAAGAAGCTCCTTAAATTAACATAGAAATAGCAAGGAATATAAAATATCAATAAATAAGCAATATTAAAATTCAGATTTTATTTACCAAAAGACCCATTCCAGACAGTCAAAAAGTAAGTTACAATCTGGGAAAGCATCTTTGCAAAACGGAAAATCAAAAGGCTGCTATTGAAAATATTTTTTAAAAGCTCAAAAATTAACTAGGAAAACACCAACAAACTAATTTTAAAAAGTCAGGCATTTCATGGAAGAGTAAACACAAACAACCAATAAATCTGTAAAGAAATGTTCAGCATAATTATTGATCAGGAAAATGTCAGTAACGACCACAACGGCATGACACTTTATATGATTTAATGGACAAAAATTTAAAATCTGACAATATCAAGTACTGGGGACAAGCACACGGATAAAATATACCTTGCTGGAGGGGGTGTAGCCTGAGCACCTACTGTGGAGCATGGTTTGGTATCCCTGGCTAAAGTTGGACATCCTCTCTGCTATGGCCTGACAATTCGTCTCCTAAGTGTATACCAAGAGAAAACTTTGCACCTGAACACGGGAGAAATTGTCCAGCAGGTTCATAGCAGCATTGTTCACATTATCAGAAGATTGGAAACCGTCTAAACCCTCACCAGCAGGAGAGTGCATGACTAAAGTAAATGCAGATAACAAAATATTACATGGCAGTCAGAATGCATAACTACAGAGAACAGGGATGCAAGAATAGGGATAAAACATAGCAATATAATATTAAGCAAAAAAGTAACTGTAAAAGGATTATACACGGCATGATACCAATTTTTATAAAGTATATAATTTTAAAAGAATTTCTGTATAAGAAATAAACGTGCAGAAAGGAAATCAAGGAAATGATGAATATGGGGTGGGATTCAAGATGATCGCCTTAATGGGTGAGGGGTGGCAGAGGGATGGGGGGAACATTTTCAAGATCCTAGCTTCTGTTCATGGGTGGCTATAACATTATGAAAATAACTAACTAAATACAGTGAGATTTATAGATCAACAATCTAAGGATTTTGATAATATGATTGTGCCTGAGATCTAAAGAAGAAGGAAAATCACCGTCTCCCTCAGGGTAGAGAGATTGGTTTACAGAAGCTCTGCAGTGAGAAGCTGGGCAGACAAGTAGTCTACACAGCTTTTTCTTTCTTGTGCATTAGATGGTTTACCTCTGGAAGACAATATTCCATGTCTTGTGTGGTGGCCAGGACTTACCTGGCACTGCTCTGCCTCCTTCTCTTGTAGCTGTAAGAGACCTCTAGCTAGGATGGCAAATTCCACAATAACAGAAACGCACACAAGATGGCAGTTTCCACAGTCAGTTTACATGGCAAAGACTGGTCCAGCCAGATATGCTATATCAGAGCCCTTTCATTTTAATCAATATCATTGCCAGTTTCTCCTTAGCCCACTCCTGCAGCCTACACCTGCCTATTCTGACCCCAGGAAACCTCCTTTTATTGAAGACCCTCTCTTCTCTATGCTGTATGTTGAGATGCTTGCTTTGTTTTATTTTTTATCATGTGCTCAATTACAGAATTTTGTAGCACCCATAGAATCTCGAATGTTACCGCCTGCTGATGGACAGACAGCTCTCAAAGCTCCTAATGCTGGTGTGATTTTCTTCTTTCTCTGTAAATTCACTGAGCTTTAGGGAGGAAGCAGGTATAACCTCAAATGCTCCATCAGCCATTTTGAACTTGAATTTCTCATAAATTCCTTTAGAATGAGGACAGGGAGCTAGGACCAGTCTGGTCTCTTTGAAAAGAGAAAACGTTGCTGATGATTTAGAAAGATGTGTCCCAATGGTTTGAGTGAAGATTCTTAAATTATTTCTCAGACTCAGGCTGAGCTTCTAGAACTGAACAAAAACAAACAGAATGAATCTAAAAGAAAATGGGGTTGGGCTTCCCTGGTGGCGCAGTGGTTGAGGGTCCGCCTGCTGATGCAGGGGACTCGGGCTCGTGCCCCCGTCCAGGAGGATCCCACATGCCGCGGAGCGGCTGCGCCCGTGGGCCATGGCCGCTGGGCCTGCGCGTCGGGAGCCTGTGCTCCGCAGCAGGAGGGGCCACAGCAGTGAGAGGCCCACATACCGCAAAAAAAAAAAAAAAGAAAAAGAAAATTGGGTTGCCGACAATTGAGGCTTTAAATAGCAAGTCTCTAAGCATCAGCACAAGTGTTTTATTCCTCAGACCACAGTGGCTTTCAGACACAGGGACCATGTTCACATGGTAAGTACATCAAGAGTTGTTGGATTGATATAACAAACTGAATTTTAAATAATCTGTTAGAATGGCTTTCCTTTTTACTCCCTTGTTTTCTCCCATTGAAAATGGTCACTTTCATTCCCCAGGAGTGACCTGAAATTTTAATTTAATTTTTTTCATAAGACATTCGAACCTACTGAAATGAGAGACATACTGAAGAGCTGCATGCAGGGTTTATTTTATTTTATTATTTGTTTAAATTTCACGTGGCCCCTTTAGGAAATCATCTGTCAAAGCCATTGAAAGGAGTAGCTTGATTAGGTTGTATACACAACATGCACCACCATTTCCAGACATTCTGTCTACTGGGGCATCTAAGTTTTACCTTCAGCGCTATCTGAGATCTCCATCAATAAACTTAACCCCTCCTTCTATGTTTCCCTAATCTTCGCACCTTCTTTGTTTGTACCTTAGGTATCTATCATATCTAAAATTCAGATTCTATGCTATCTACCAATTCTACAGTCCTCATTATAGCTCACAATGGCCTGGCCCTGCCCTCCTCTCTCCTTGTCACTATGCTTTAGTTACATTGCCTTTGTTTGCTGAAACATGTCAAAATCCTTTTCCTCCCTCTGCCAAGAATATTCTTACTCTTTCACCTCTCCTGAGTAGCATCTATTCTTTTCAGTTAAGTATCACTTTTTCTAAGAAGGCTTTTCTGACCTTCCCATACAAATCCCTAGCACTTTGAACTTTTCCTTCAGAGCAATTATCAAAATTGTAATTTTATACGTGTTCCATTTCCTTTGGTTCTTGTTTATTGTGTCTGCAATACTGCACCAGGGCAAATATAGTACCTATTTTGTGTCCTTTGTGTTTGCAATAAATACAATGAGATTTCTAAAACATATTTACTGAGTTCCATAAATAGAAGGTAGAATTTTTGATATATTAGGGCTAAAGTATGAGCTTGAGGAAGAACCCAGCTCAGATTCATTTGGTTACATCTTGCAGAGGTCTGAAATACTCAATAATTTGTGGCATTGTTTTCATCCCTTTCTCTTAGCTGGGCAGGCCCCTTTTACAGCTCTGGTCTTTCACCCCTCATATGACCCAAGTCTACCATTCGTGCTAGGGAAGAATGAAGTCTTACTTTACTTTGACTATCCTAGAAAAATTTAGAGACCTGAAAATAGTCCTTGGCCTTAGCATCTTTAGGTTAGTCGCAAAAACTCTCTGAGCCATAGTTTCTTCATCTGAAAACAGGATAATAACATCTGTCACAGGTCACCAGGGGTGTTTGTACAAGACCACTCAAGCAAAGAGCTCAGTGCTCATCCTGAAGCATTTGCCACTCACAGATGCTAGTTTCTTTTCCTCACTATTATTTCCTCACTGCATAGTTTAGGTCAAGTTTGAGGTCACACAGTCCACAAAAGACCACATTCACTTCTACAACCAATTGTAAGTTAGGGATGGTGGTTCCCCAAACCACCCTCGGGTTCAATAGTTTGCTAGATCAACTCCTAGAACTCACTGAAAGCTGTTGTACATACATATGGCTATAAATACTTTCAGAGTGAAAGACAGATTAAAATCAGCCAAGGGAAGAGACCTATAGAGCAGCATCCAGGAGGTCTCCAAATATGGAACTTCCAGTCATTCTCTCTGTGGATTCCGCACAGCATTAACTCCTCCCACACACAATGTGTGACACATGCATGGAGTATCACCAACCAGGGACATGCACCTGAGCCTCAGTTTCCAGAGTTTGCATTGAGGCTCCATCACAGAGGCATGATTGATTGCACATACAGTTGATCTCCAGCTCCATTTTGACTGGGCAACCCAAAACCCCCAACTTAAGTTGTGTTGTTACCACCTATCTTGGCCCAAAGTCCCCACCCGAAATCACCTTGTTAAGACTATCCAGTGTGATCCAAGGTTCCAGCCATGTCATTCTAAGGGCTTAAAGTTTGCCTTCAAGAAGACAAAGGCCAGAATTCTTTTGGGACAAAGTAAATTATTTACTAAACAAATTGAGTATTCCATGTCCACCTATTTGTTCCTTATACAAACTCCCAAATTTCACAGCCATCTTCCTCATCAATTCAAAGTCCCATCTCAACTACTCTGGAAAGTTCTTTTTTCTTGGTACCTTCTCTTTGGCCTTTGACATAGACTCATCAGCAAGCTGAATACAGGCATGTTTAATATATTCTAAAGAATTTGTTGTGCCATTCTCTATGTTTCTCCAAAGTGACCTTTTACCGGGGCTTCCCTGGTGGTGCAGTGGTTGAGAGTCCGCCTGCCGATGCAGGGGACACGGGTTCGTGCCCCAGTCCAGGAGGATCCCACATGCCGCAGAGCGGCTGGGCCCGTGGGCCATGGCTGCTGGGCCTGCACGTCCGGAGCCTGTGCTCCGCAGCGGGAGAGGCCACAACAGTGAGAGGCCCCCGTACCGCAAAAAAACAAAACAAAGGACCTTTTACCTCAATTCTACAGCAATATGGTATAGTAGTTCAAGATGGCCTTTGGAGTCAAAATTCTAGGCCCTGACACTGACTAGCTGTGTGATATTTGGAAGGTTAATTAACCTCTCTGTGCCTCATTTTCCTTATCTGCAAAGCAGAAACAAATCTATTAGTACCTACCTCATGGAATTGTGAAGATGAAATGACTTGATAGATATAAAGCTCTCAGATCAGTGTCTGGTATACTGTTAAATAATGTTTACTGTGCTTTTTTATTAATATTTATTTTCCACAATGCTTATATATCCCACTTGACATTCCACTGCCTGTAAACTTTAATTTTTATCATTAATATATTCATTCAACAAATACTTATGACTGTCTACCATATTGCAGGCACTATCTTAAAATTTTAGAATAGAACAGAATAGTCACTGATTTTATTCAGCTATGAAGAAAATAAGATAATGGAATAAGAGTATGAAGAACTTTAGAGAACTCTGGTTTGGCTGGATGTTTAGGGATTTAAAAATAAGAAGTCTGCTTGTTAGGTCTGAGCTAAAAGTCAGAACTTTCTTCCATTAGGTATGGAATGTTACTGTACATTGTGCCTTTAGCCCTTAATAGTACAGCTCTAATTGTATCTATTATTAAAGTATCAAGAGTATTTATGAAAATGACTATTTTTTAAAAGCAGTAGAGCTTAAGGTCTTAAAATATTTTTCTGAAGAATTAAAAATGATGTTCATAGAAAAAAAAGAAGTCTGGTGTATAGGTGACAAAGAATTTTGGAAGTAACGTAAGTGTTCATTGATAGACAAATAGATAAAGGAGATGTGGTATACATATACAGTAGAATATTACTCAGCCATAAAAAAGAATGAGATCTTGCCATTTGCAGACAACATGGATAGACCTGAAAGGTCTATGCTAAGTGAAATAGGGTAGACAGAGAAAGGCAAATACCAAATTATTTCACTTATATGTGGCATCGAAAAAAAAAAACAGAACAAAACAGAGACAGACTCATAGATACAAAGAACAAACAGGTGGTTGTCAGAGGGGAGGGGAGTGGGGGGAGGGGGGAAATAGGTGAAGGAGAAATAGGTAAGCGGTACAAACTTAAAGTTATAAAATAAACAAGTCTCAAGGATATAAAGTACAGCATTGGGAATATAATAAATAGCATTGTAATAACTTTTGTATGGTGACAGATGGTGACTAGACTTACAGTAATTATTTCATAATATATAAAAATATCAAATCATTATATTGTACACCTGAAACTAACATAATATTGTAAAGTCAATTATACCTCAACTTAAAAAATAATTTTAGGTAACAATTTTATGAAAAGAAATCTCAGAATGGACCTTGAGTGAGAGCTTGCTTTTCAGGTGAATACTCACCAGAAGTCCCTCACAGCAGGGAAGAGCTTTAGTAATCAGGTGAACAAAATGGTCTACACATGGGTAACATTCTCTTTTCATCAGCAACCCCAGGGTTTCCTCAATAAGTTTATGGTAGCAGGCATGGAGATTATACAAGTGCTCAACAGCATGGACTTCTCTTCTCCAATGATTTCTTGGCTACTGCTAGGAATGAGTGCCCAATTTTGCAGTTGCATGACCAGCTCTGAGCTCTGTTATCATAATAGGGGAACCACCCAACCTCCCAGGCTGATTACACTGGGAATCTTTCATTATGGGGGGGGGGGGACGAGGGATTTGTGCTCCCTGGGACAGATATCTAACCTGGACTTAGATTTGTCTTCAATACCTGACATGTTTCTGTGGGCAGTATAAGCTGTGACTGAGTACAAACACTATTCAACAACACTACCTGATGGAGAAACTGATTTTACAGCAAAAGAATTAGGGCAATGGGCTTATGCTCCTGGAATTCAGGGGTCCTACAGTGATCACACATGACCCAGAAAAAGTTGGCATTACGGAAAGTAAAATAATATATTAATGACTGAGAACTCTACTAAAACCTTCAAGTGTTTGGATCCTTTTCTTTTTTTTTTTTTTTTACTGGTTTACACATATATTTTTTTAAATCCAAATTTTTTTTTTAACATCTTTATTGGGGTATAATTGCTTTACAATGGTGTGTTAGTTTCTGATTTATAACAGAGTGAGTCAGTTATACATATACATATGTTCCCATATCTCTTCCCTCTTTGTCTCCCTCCCTCCCACCCTCCCTATCCCACCCCTCCAGGCAGCCACAAAGAACCGAGCCGGTATAATCCTTTTCAATATTACAATCTTAGCTCAAAATGTCATCCAGAGTAGCCATCTCTGATCATACTAACTATATTGGAAGGGAAAAAGAAGAAAAGGGAAAAGAAATGTAAATGTTTGATTCCCTCACCTTTTTATTCAAGGATATCCATAATAGCAAGTAATAAGAATACTTAAGGGCATAATGGTAAATACCAGAGAAAAAAAAGAAAAAGAAAATAATTAACTAAAATAGAGTGTAAGAAGAAGGGAAAGGAGGGCTGATGGAAGCTTAGCTTCTTTCATCATGACTTCTAAGAATCAGTAGACACTATCTGAAGAAATAGGAGAGTGGGAGATTTTGTAAAGTTATTTTCTGAAATTTATATATTTTATATACCTTCTAACTTTAATGTATTAAATCATAGTGCATATATTGAAACATATTAATTACTAAATAACATTAATTCATACTTTAAATTAGGTTAATATAGTAAATAAAATGTATTTTATATAAAGTATATGAAAATAATGAATTAAAATCAAATACATTAAATTAATTTAATAAAAATGACATGACAGCTCCTTTTTATCCATGAGCTACTGTTCAGATTCCATAACATGGCACACCCTGTACTTTCTCATGTACTTTTCCAGACAACCCTCCCACTGCTATATATCTTATAGTCTATGCTCCTTCAGTTGGACTAGCCACACATTTCCCAAAAGGGTAATTGTTTCATGACTTTTTTTTTTTTTTTTTTGCGGTACACAGGCCTCTCACTGTTGTGGCCTCTCCCGTTGCAGAGCACAGGCTCCAGACGCACAGGCTCAGCGGCCATGGCTCATGGGCCCAGCCGCTCCGCGGCATGTTTCATGACTTTTGCGCACGTCGTCATGCTATCCCATCTACCTCAAAGACTTCCTTTTCTCACTTTTGTGCCTCTCCTCCACTGGAATGTCCTTAGAAGCTCTTTTTTGAAATCTTTCTTTTAAAGCTTAATGATGCCTCTCGGTTAGATTGTTTCCTCTTTTATGCAGTTTTATTTAACATACAGGGTATGGTTTTATAGTTACTTACTTTTTGGTCCTTCTGTTTTCCCCTACTCAGTTGAATATTCCTGCATGGTAAAGACAAGGTTTTTGGGGTTTTTTTGGTTTTTTTGCCGTACGCGGGCCTCTCACTGTTGTGGCCTCTCCCGTTGCGGAGCACAGGCTCCGGATGCGCAGGCTCAGTGGCCATGGCTCACGGGCCCAGCCGCTCGGTGGCATGTGGGATCTTCCCGGACCGGGGCACGAATTCGTGTCCCCTGCATCTGCACGCAGACTCTCAACCACTGCGCCACCAGGGAAGCCCTGTGAATTCTTAATTGGTCTTATAAAAGGTAAATGATGAGTTCCTCCTTGTTTTTCACATCTGCATTGATTTTGTGTCTTAAAGCAAAACAGAATCTGTTTGCAAAGTCTGTTCGGTTTGGGCTCTGTCTTTTATCTTTCTCTGTTTATTTCAAGTGAGAGGGGAAGTGTCTGAATAGGACACAAGCTCTAATATCATATGATCAAGATAAAAGCAGTCTTCTTTGTCATCCTAGATATTTTCATCAGCCAAAAGATTCAAGTTGTTACTGTGGACTCCTGTTCTCCATATTCACCATCCAAGCTGTAAGGATGTTCTCACACCCCTCAGTTCATGGCAGTACTGAGGGCAACCTACTAAAGCAACTCTTTTATTATTTCTTGGGCTCCTGATGAGCTTAAGCTATAAGGAGGTAAACTAAACTCAAAGCCAAAAAACCCCAACTTCAGTGTCTCTGCTGATCTTGTCCACAGTCTAGACTTTATAGTTTTAATTACAAATGAGAAATGAAACACACAACAGGAGAAATGAGCATGGATTCTAAGGGTGCATTTGCAGAGAAAAGAAACTTCGAAACAAAAATGGACTTTGTAAAGAGAACTTTAAAAATCTGGCAAACCAAATAAATTTAAACACCTCTCGGCTCACTAGGGCAGATGCTAAGGCTATCAAAATGAGAAAAGAATCTGCTAAGCTTAAACTGACAATGTGGTTTCCCCTCTTCATCCCCCTGTTCACGAAAAACATTGACAAGATAGGCAAGTCTTCGGCAAGAAGTTCAAAAGAGGGAAAAGTAAAGAGTCTTTAATGATCACATAGCTGGATTCTTAAAAGGAATTGAGAATGGATTTAGGTTTCATCTCTGGTGACATCTTACTCTATTCATTGTGAAAATGTAATCACTCTAGTAGGTTCAATATTTTTCATTTACTTGCCCAGGATATTGTCCAAAGAATCCATGAAAGACATCCTGGAAGGTATTTATGATGTAATTGCCTATCTGGTTATTGGTCTAAGATTTGAATATGTGGTCCAAAGCTGAAAGTTAGCTGAGCCTAGAGAAGCAAAAACAAATGGGAACACATTCATTCATTCATTCATGTGTGGAACACATGAACAAAGCCAAAACCTTTAGAAAGAATGAGGACCATTAAATTGCAACACTCCTCTCATACTCTTCTTTTGAGCGGAAAAGTCCTTTGGCTTAATTCTAACTGATGACTAGATTGTACCATGCACAATAAGATTTGTTTTATTGACCGTAGAACAGGAAACAATGGATATCTCACTGAGACCACATCACTGTTATTCTTTTTTTCTTTAGAAATTGTGTGTGTGAGTATATATATAGTAACTGTAGCAAACAACACACAGGAAAATCCCAAACATATAGGTTTATTTCTCATGAAAGTGCTTTCAAGTTTAATTCAGTGTGAAAGCCATTTCTGCAAAACCTAGCTAATATTAACCTAAACTCAATCCTAATATTAGCTAAAGATAAGGGAGGAGATATAGTGTTTGAATTTTTTTTCCCTGAATTGTACAATATGAGTGAAAGCACTAGAGTCAGCATATCCCCTTTAAGACCAATGACCCTGGCAAAGCTAATCACCACAACCCTCTCACTTTAAACTTAAAAAGACTTTGGTAACTGGAAGGACCATATGATTAACTGGCTGGAAAGATTAACCATGATAAAAGTGGTCTGGTGCTTCCAGGTTTGCCCTAAACTACCTATTCGTCATTTGAAGAATATACTCTATGCACCTATAAGCTGCATTACAAAGGGCTGGGAAATTCTTCCCTGGGTACTCAGTTACCATGGGCTGGTCCAGGTAACCTTGTCTCATTTCTTTTCAAACCATCATCCAGATCTCCCATTGAAGATGGAGTCATCTTTGGCTTCTGGACATCATTCTCCATCTAAGATCAACACTATGTTTACTAAAATGAAAATTAACATAAATTGAAACTGGTTTTTTGTTTTGTTTTGTTTTACTATTTACATTTTGCCTATCCCTGTTTGTGACTGTCATTCTGTCCTCAGTCCAGGAATGTGTTTCTTACGATTGCAACTGGGAACTATCATCATAATACAATTCCTATGCACACGTGAACTTTTTTCTGGCTTTCCTTTAATCCACCTCTTCCCTATCTCATAAGTCTAAATCTACTTATCACTTGTGTTAGAATAACAAATACAGCACACAAGCCAAGATGTAATTAGCATATTTTCTGAAGTTATGTGATGTTGAATGGAAAATTCTGCTAGTGCACATGTAAATAGATATAACTATTCAGACCCATGAAGCTGTTTATACACTTTGTCTCAGAAATAGCATTTCTGGGAATTTATCCTTAAAAAATATAATTCAGCAGATGTGACAACAAACGAAAACAAATACAGCATTTATTTATTTATTTATTTGCAATTCTAATATTTTAATGTCTCTCTGTTTTCACAGGTTTCAGGCAATGAAAGCATTTTAGGAAATATAAAAGACTGGCACGCTATCTGAGCCTTAAAACTAAGAGATTTTCACCAGTTGTCTCCTTGTAAGTTTAGAAACCATATCAGTTAAAACTAGGTTTCACAGAAAATGGCAGAAACATCAAGGCAATAACAAATTAAACAAAATGGGTAGAAATTAATTCTCCCCGATGTAAAAGTAGGTAAATACAGATAATCCAATGTGGACAAGACATATCCATGACCACTGGGTCACAGCTCCTTTTTCTTTTTTTTTTTTTAATTCTTTATTGGAGTATAATTGCTTTACAATGTTAGTTTCTGCTGTATAACAAAGTGAATCAGCTATATGTATACATATATCCCCAAATCTCTCCTTCTTGCATATCCGTCCCACACTCCCTATCCCACCCCTCTAGGTGGTCACAAAGTACGGAGCTGATTTCCCTGTGCTATGCAGCTGCTTCCCACTAGCTAGCTATATTACGTTTGGTAGTGTATATATGTCAATGTCAAAGTCTCTCACTTTGTCCCAGCTTATCATTCCCCCTCCCCGTGTCCTCAAGTCCATTCTCTATGTCTGTGTCTTTATTCCTGTCCTGTCCCTAGGTTTTTCAGAACCATTTTGTTTTTTCTTAGATTCCATATATATGTGTTAGCATATGGTATTTGTTTTTCTCTTTCTGACTTACTTCACGCTGTATGACAAACTCTAGGTCCATCCACCTCACTACAAATAACTCAATTTCGTTTCTTTATATGGCTGAGTAATATTCCATTATATATATATGCACTGATGATGGACGCTTAGGTTGCTTCCATGTCCTCCTGGCTATTGTAAATAGAGCTGCAATGAACATTGTGGTACATGACTCTTCTGAATTATGGTTATCTCAGGATATACACCCAGTAGTGGGATTGCTGGGTCATATGGTAGTTCTAGTTTTAGTTTTTTAAGGAACCTCCACACTGTTCTTCATAGTGGCTATATCAACTTACATTCCCACCAGCAGTGCAAGAGAGTTCCCTTTTCTCCACACCTTCTCCAGCATTTACTATTTGTAGATTTTTTGATGATGGCCATTCTGACTGGTGTGAGATGATACCTCATTGTAGTTTTTTTTTTTTAATTTTTTAATTTTTTTTGTGTGTGTGATACATGGGACTCTTACTGTTGTGGCCTCTCCTGCTGCGGAGCACAGGCTCCGGACGCACAGGCTCCGGACGCACAGGCTCAGCAGCCGTGGCTCATGGGCCCAGCCGCTCCACGGCATGTGGGATCTTCCCAGACTGGGGTACGGAACCCGTGTCCCCTGCATCAGCAGGTGGACTCTCAACCACTGCACCACCAGGGAAGCCCCCTCATTGTAGTTTTGATTTGTATTTCTCTAAAGATTAGTGGTGGTGAGCATCCTTTCATGTGTTTGTTGGCAATCTGTATATCTTCCTTGGAGAAATGTCTATTTAAGTTTTCTGCCTATTTTTGGATTGGGTTGTTTGTTTTTTTGCTATTGAGCCTCATGAGCTGCTTGTATATTTTAGAGATTAATCCTTTGTCAGTTTCTTTGTTTGCAAATATCTTCTCCCAGTCTGAGGGTTGTCTTTCTGCCTTGTTTATGGTTTCCTTTGCTGTGCAAAAGATTTTAAGTTTTATTAGGTCCCATTTGTTTATTTTTGGTTTTATTTTCATTTCTCTAGGAGGTGGGTCAAAAAGGATCTTTCTGTGATTTATCTCATAGAGTGTTCTGCTTCTGTGTTCCTCTACGAGTTTTATACTGTCTGGTCTTACATGCAGGACTTTGATCCATTTTGAGTTTATTTTTGTGCATGGTGTTAGGAAGTGTTCTAATTTCATTCCTTTACATGTAGCTGTCCAGTTTTCCCAGTACTACTTATTGAAGAGGCTGTCTTTTCTCCATTGTATATTCTTGCCTCCTTTATCAAAAATAAGGTGACCATATGTGCGTGGATTTATCTCTGGGCTTTCTATCCTGCTCCACTGTTCTATATTTCTGTTTTTGTGCCAGTAACATAATGTCTTTATTACGGTAGCTTTTTAGTCTAGTCTGAAGTCAGGGAGCCTAATTCCTCCAGCTCCATATTTCTTTCTCAAGACAGCTTTGCTTTTGGAGTCTTTTTTGTTTCCATACAAATTGTGGAACTTTATGTTCTAGTTCTATGAAAAATGTCACTGGTAGTTTGACAGCGACTGCATTGAATCTGTAAATTGCTTTGGGTAGTATAGTCATTTTCACTATGTTGATTCTTCCAATCCAAGAACATGGTATATCGCTCCATCTGTTTGTATCATCTTTAATTTCTTTCATGAGTGACTTACAGTTTTCTGCATACAGGTCTTTTGTCTCCTTAGGTAGGTTTATTCCTAGGTATTTTATTCTTTTTGTTGCAGTGGTAAATGGGAGTATTTCCTTAATTTCTCTTTCAGATTTTTCATCACTAGTGTATAGGAATGCAAGAGATTTCTGTGCATTAATTTTGTATCCTGCTGCTTTACCAAATTCATTGATTAGCTCTAGTAGTTTTCTGGTGGCATCTTTAGGATTCTCTATGTATAGTATCATGTCATCTGCAAACAGTGACAGCTTTACTTCTTCTTTTCCAATTTGGATTCCTTTTATTTCCTTTTCTTCTCTGATTGCTGTGGCTAAAACTTCCAAAACTATGTTGAATAATAGCAGTGAGAGTGGGCAACCTTGTCTTTTTCCTATTCTTAATGGAAATGGTTTCACTTTTTCACCATTGAGAATGATGTTGGCTGTGGGGTTGTCATATATTGCCTTTATTATGTTGAGATAAGTTCCCTCTATGTCTACTTTCTGGAGGGTTTTAATCATAAATGGGTGTTGAATTTTGTTGAAAGCTTTTTCTGCATCTATTGAGATTATCTTTTTGTGTGTGTGTGTGGTATGCCAGCCTCTCACTGTTGTGGCCTCTCCCATTGCAGAGCACAGGCTCTGGATGCGCAGGCTCAGCAGCCATAGCTCACGGGCCTAGCTGCTCTGCGGCATGTGGGATCTTCCTGGACCAGGACATGAACCCATGTCCCCTGCATCAGCAGGCAGACTCTCAACCACTGCTCCACCAGGGAAGCCCTATCATATGTTTCTATCCTTCAGTTTGTTAATGTGGTGTATCACATTGATTGATCTGCGTATATTGAAGAATCCTTGCATTCCTGGGATAAACCCCACTTGAACATTGCGTATGATCCATTTAATGTGCTGTTGGATTCTGTTCGCTAGTATTTTGTTGAGGATTTTTGCATTTATGTTCATCAGTGATATTGGCCTGTGGTTTTCTTTCTTTGGGACATCTTTGTCTGGTTTTGGTATCAGGGTGATGGTGGCCTTGTAGAATGACTTTGGGAGTGTTCCTTCCTGTGCCATATTTTCAAAGAGTTGGAGAAGGCTGGGTGGTAGCTCTTCTCTAAATGTTCGATAGAATTCGCCTGTGAAGCCATCTGGTCCTGGGCTTTTGTTTGCTGGAAGATTTTTAATCAGTTTCAATTTCAGTGCTTGTGATTGGTCTGTTCATATTTTCTGTTTCTTCCTGGTTCAGTCTCAGAAAGTTGTGGTTTTCTAAGAATTTATCCATTTCTTCCAGATTGTCCATTTTACTGGAATATAGTTGCTTGTAGTAATCTCACATGATCCCTTGTACTTCTGCAGTGTCACTTGTTACTTCTGTGTTTTCATTTTTATTTCTATTGGTTTGAGTCTTCTCCCCTTTTTTCTTGATGAGTCTGGCTAATGGTTTATCAATTTTGTTTATCTTCTCAAAGAACCAGCTTCTAGTTTTACTGATCTTTGCTATTGTTTCCTTCATTTCTTTTTCATTTATTTCTGATCTGATCTTTATGATTCCTTTCCTTCTGCTAACTTTGGGGTTTTTTTCTTCTTCTTTCTCTAATTGCTTTAGGTATAAGATTGAGATGTTTATTTGAGATTTTTCTTGTTCCTTGACGCAGGATCGTATTGCTATAAACTTCCCTCTTAGAACTGCTTTTGCTGCATCCCATGTTTTGGGTCGTTGTGTTTCTATTGTCATTTGTTTCTAGGTATTTTTTGATTTCCTCTTTGATTTCTTCAGTGATCTCTTGGTTATTAAGCAGTGTATTGTTTAGCCTCCATGTGTTTGTATTTTTTACAGATCTTTTCCTGTAATTGATATCTAGTCTCATAACCTTGTGGTCAGAAAAGATACTTGATACGATTTCACATTTCTTAAATTTACCAAAGCTTGATTTGTGACCTAAGATATGACTTTTCCTGGAGAATGTTCCATGAGCACTTGAGAAGAAAGTGTATTCTGTTATTTTTGGATGGTATGTCGTATAAATATCATTTAAGTCCATCTGGTTTAATGTGTCACTTAAAGCTTGTGTTCCCTTATTTATTTTCATTTTGGATGATCTGTCCATTGGTGAAAGTGGGGTGTTAAAGTCCCCTACTATTACTGTGTCACTGTCGATTTCCCCTTTTATTGCTGTTAGCATTTGCCTTATGTATTGCGGTCCTCCTATTTTGGATGCATAAATATTTACCATCGTTATATCTTCTTCCTGGATTGAGCCCTTGATCATTATGTAGTGTCCTTCTTTGTCTCTTGCAATAGTCTTTATTTTAACGTCTATTTTGTCTGATATGAGAATTGCTACTCCAGCTGTCTTTTGATTTCCATTTCCATGCAATATCTTTTTCCATCCACTCACTTTCAGTTTGTTTGTGTTCCTAGGTCTGAAGTGGGTCTTTTGTAGACAGCATATATATGGGTCTTGTTTTTGTATCCATTCAGCCAGTCTATGTCTTTTGGTTGGAGCATTTAATCCATTTACATTTAAGGTAATTATCGATATGTATGTTCCTATACCATTTTCTTGATTGTTTTGGGTTTGTTATTCTAGGTCTTTTCCTTCTCTTGTGTTTCTTGCCTAGAGAAGTTCCTTTAGCATTTGTTGTAAAGTTGGTTTGGTTGTGCTGAATTCTCTCAGCTTTTGCTTGTCTGTAAAGGTTTTAATTTCTCTGTCAAATCTGAATGAGATCCTTGCTGGGTAGAGTAAGTTTGATTGTAGGTTTTTCCCTTTCATCACTTTAAATATGTCCTTCCACTCCCTTCTGGCTTGCAGAGTTTCTGCTGAAACATCAGCTGTTAATGTTATGGGGATTCCCTTGTATATTATTTGTTGCTCTTTCCTTGCTGCTCATAATATTTTTTCTTTGTATTTAATTTTTGATAGTTTGATTAATATGTGTCTTTCGTGTTTCTCCTTGGATTTATCCTGTATGGGACTCTCTGTGCTTTCTGGAGTTGATTGACCATTTCCTTTCCCATTTTACAGACGTTTTCAACTATAATCTCTTCAAATATTTTCTCAGTACCTTTCTTTTTCTCTTCTTCTCCTGGGACCCCTATAATTCGAATGTTGGTGCATTTAATGTTGTCTCTGAGGTCTCTGAGACTGTCCTCAATTCTTTTCATTCTTTTTTCTTTATTCTGCTCTGCAGTAGTTATTTCCACTGTTTTATCTTCCAGGACACTTATCTGTTCTTCTACCTCAGTTATTCGGCTATTGATTCGTTCTAGAGAATTTTTAATTTCATGTACTGTGTTGTTCATCATTGTTTATTTGCTCTTTAGTTCTTCTGGGTCCTTGTTAAATGTGTCTTGTATTTTCTCCATTGTATTTCCAAGATTTTGGATCATCTTTACTATCATTACTCTGAATTCTTTTTCAGGTAGACCCTCTATTTCCTCTTCATTTGTTTGTTCTGCTGGGTTTTAACTTTGCTCCTTCATCTGCTGCAAATTTCCCTGTTTTCTCATTTTGCTTAACGTACTGTGTTTGGGGTCTCCTTTTCGCAGGCTGCAGGTTCGTGCTTCCCATTGTTTTTGGTGTCTTCCCCCAGGGGGTGAGTCTGGTTCAGTGGCTTGTGTAGGCTTACTGATGGAGGGGACTGGTGCCTGTGTTCTGGTTTATGAGGCTGGATCTTGTCTTTCTGGTGGGCAGGATCACGTCTGGTGGTGTGTTTTGGGGTGTCTGTGAACTTAGTATGATTTTAGGTAGCCTCTCTGCTAATGGGTGGGGTTGTGTTCCTGTCTTGCTAATTGTTTGGCATGGGGTGTCCAGCACTGGAACTTGCTGGTCGTTGCGTGAAGCTGGGTCTTGACGTTGAGACAGAGATCTCTGGGAGAGCTCTCTCCTATTGCTATTATGTGGGGCCGGGAGGTCTCTTGATTGTCCAATGTCCTGAACTCAGCTCTGCCACCTCAGAGGCTCTGGCCTGACACCTGGCCAGAGCACCAAGACCCTGTCAGTCACACGGCTCAGTAAAAAAGTAATTAAAAAAAAGAAGAAAGAAATTACATATATAACGTAAAATAAAATAATATAAAGTTATTAAAATAAATTTTTTAATTATTAAAATTTAAAAATTATAAAAGTAATTTAAAAAAAGAAGAGAGCAACCAAACCAATAAACAAATCCAATGATAACAAGTGCTAAAAACTACACTAAGATAAACATAAAAATCAGAAACTAGTCAGTCCCATACAGCAAACCCCAAGCCTACAGTTGTTCTCAAAGTCCACCATCTGAATTTTGGGATGATTCATTGTCTATTCAGGTATTCCAAAGATGCGGGGTACATCAAGTTGATTGTGGAGATTTAATCGGCTGCTCCTGATGCAGCATGCAGAAATTTCCCTTTCTCTTCTTCCTTTGCACAGCTCCTGGGGTTCAGCTTTAGATTTGGCCATGCCTCTGCATGTATGTCGCCCTCTGGTGTCTGTTCTTTGCCCAGATAGGAGTGGGTTAAAGGAGCACTGATTAAGGGGCTCACTCAGGTCGGTGGGAGGGTGGGGTACGGAATGCAGGGTGATCCTGCAGCGAAAGAGGCCAACGTTACATTGCCACAGCCTGAGGTGTGCCGTGTGTTCTCCTGGGGACGTTGTCCCTCGATCACAGGACCCTGGCAGTGGTGGGCTGCACAGGATCCTGGGAGGGGAGGTGTGGATAGTGACCTGTTCTTGCACACAGGTTTCCTGGTGGCTGCAGCAGCAGCCTGAGTGTCTCATTCCCATCTCTGGTGTCTGTACTGATAGCCGCAGCTCGTGCCTGTCTCTGAAGCTCGTTTAGGAGGTTTTCTGAATCTCCTCTCCTTGTGCACCCCAAAACAATGGTTCCTTGCTTCTTAGGCAGGTCCAGAGTTTTTCTGACTCCCTCCTGGCTAGCTCTGGTGTACTAGCCCCCTTCAGGCTGTGTTCACACAGCCAACCCCAGTCCTCTCCCTGGGGTCTGACCTCCAACACAAGAGCCTCAGCTCTCAGCCCCCACCTGCCCCAGCGGGTGAGCAGACAAGCCTCTTGGGCTGGGGAGTGCCGGTCGGCACCGATCCTCTGTGCGGGAATCTCTCCGCTTTGCCCTCCGCACCCCTGTTGCTGTGCTGTCCCCCGCGGCTCCGAAGCTTCCCCCCTGCCCAACCCCTGTTTCCACCAGTGAAGGGATTTCCTAGTGTGTGGAAACTTTTCCTCCTTCACAGCTCCCTCCCAGAGGGGCAGGTCCCATCCCTATTCTTTTGTCTCTTTTTTTCTTTTTTCTTTTGCCCTACGCAGGTACGTGGGGGAGTTTCTCGCCTTTTGGGAGGTCTGAGGTCTTCTGCCAGCGTTCAGTAGGTGTTCTGTAGGAGTTGTTCCACATGTAGATGTATTTCTGATGTATTTGTGGAGAGGAAGGTGATCTCCATGTCTTACTCCTCTGCCATCTTGAAAGTCTCCAAATACAGCATTTAAAAAACATTCACTGTTAATTATTTATAAGCTATTAAAAGCTATTCAAATGTCCAAATATAGGAGAGCGCTAAGTAGATATTACATCATTGAATAGGATAGTTAGGTTGACATTTAAAAATATAATGATTAAGACGATATAAGAAACCAGAGTATTATCAATGTAGTGGTAATTTAAAAGCATTATACAAAAGAATATGCTGTTTTATAATTTTAATAAAATTAAATATAACTATGCAGATCAGAAATAGATGGTAATATGCAAAAGTGGAAATAGTTGCTGTGCTAAATAAAGTTGTTAGTGAAACTTTTTTTTCAGAAATTATTATTGTCACTATGTTTTTTGTTTGACTTTTAATTTTATTGATATTTTTAATTAGTAAAAGATGCTAATTTCCATGTATCAAATCTGTTTGATATTTTTATATAAAAGGCTCTGGGATCCCCAGAGTGGGGTTGAGCTGAGGAACTCAGGCCCTTTGGCCTAATTGTTGCCCTAAATAATTGTTGGTCAGGTATCTCAGTGTAAATTTTTTTCTAGCCCCTTAAATGTATATTTTAAAACTAGGGTAAATAGAACAGACTTGTTTGGCTTTTAATGTTGGGGACCAGTAGGGGGTCCCTTTTGGCCCATTTAACCTTAGGTAGTATAGAAATATTAAAACCTTGTGTTTTAATCACATAAATGTCCATTTTATTTATCCCATTTTAAATAACCATCTAAAGATTTCTTTATTCATTTGAGATAATTCCTTTAAAAGTTCTACCTTGTTGGAAATAGTACCTAGACTTTCCTTACAGGATTTTTCCTGTAATTGTTAATTGTTCTAATTAACAATTGTTAATTGTTCTAATGCTTTATTAGCATCTGTAAGACACATTGAGGGGAAGCAAAGACCACAAATGAAGCTTCCTAATCTAGTTTTTCTTGTTTTACACTAAAGAAATTCTTAGGTTAACCATTAGATATACCTATCCTTTCTTCCATCTTTAGTTTGATTTTTGTTTTATAGGTACCAATAAAACAGCTGTTTATGAGAGTGCTCTAGAGTCAATTTGTTAGTTTCTCCAATTTAAAAAGATCCATCATTTGGCCATTAATAAAATACATATTAATAGTGATTCAAACCAATAAAACGCAAGAGACCTCCCCATAAGCGTGTGGGGAGGATGTCACCTAAATAAAATCCAGAGAGTTTACTCTCAAGAAATAGCACAGCAGAGGCCAAGTTTTCAAAACACATGCACACACATCCTAAGAAGATCAGGTAGAACATTTACATCTCAACGACACAGGAAGAGGAATGCAAGTTTTCCCTAAAAGGCCTTTGTTTAAAGTCAGAATTCTGAAAAGGTATTTTTATCAAGCCAGCTTTTTTTTTTTTCTAACTGTGCGTGCAAAAATAGCAAGTTTTGGAATATCGAAGAACTCCAATTTGGCCATTAGGTTGAGTTCTCTTCTAGTATAATTTCCCCCATTAACTGGGTACTTGTAAGTATGGGCTCCGTACGTGTTGTACATGAATCTGGCTGGGGTGTTAGCTGGAGGTTGGTTTTCTGATGCCCCTTCTTTCTGTGTTTGAGAGATTCTATCTCTCATTCTAAGTTGAATTGTCAGGGATAAAATTTACTAGTGAAATTGTGTGGTGGCCAATGTGCTGCTTGTGAGCTTCACTCCTCTAGGTGTCACCCCAGAGTCGTTTCAGCCCTCTTACGTGACTCAGTTTCTCTCTTCGGTAGTCTAAGACCACCGCGGTGCTCGGATTGCTGAATGGCCAGTTCTTATCCGCGACAGCTGGATGAGCAAGTGTTTTAATTAATGAGTGGGCTTCCCTATGGGACCACTGGAGTCCTCCGCCACTCCTGTAAATTTCTCAGTCATCTGAGAAAGCCGCGACCAGCCAGGAGGAGTCTTGTCCCTTTTCTTTGGAGCAACGCTCTCATGTACTACCTTCACTTTTATAGTGACAAATTCTATTAAGGCAGCCGAATTGAAGAAAAGCATCAGATCAGCCTCTTACCTCACCATTCAGCACAGGCCACTCAGTCTCCTGCAACTGAGCAAATCCTGGTATCCTAAAAACCAGGCCCCCGCCAGTATCTTTCACCTGGGTGTGTATTTCCCTGGTATCTTTCAACCAGGGTCCCTTCCAGTATCTTTCAGCTGGGAGCAGGCAGGTACTTGCTACACCACCAAATAAATCTCAGGATCATCAACCAACATGGGAGATCCAAGAACCCGGAGAGACTTACCCAAATTCGTCTGGACTCTCCGAGGAGGTGGATGAGTGCAAGGGGCTTCTGCTGGTACCAAGGCTCCAGTTCCTTGTAGAGTTCAGGTGAAGGAGAGAAGTCCACTCTGGGTCCCTTATTTGTGGTCGCCATAACTGTTGACTTAAAAAAAATATATGCACAACGTGAGAGTTGCGAGTTAAGTTTTATTTGGGGCAAAATGAGGGCTGTAGCCCAGAGACACCATTTCAGATAACTGAGAAACTGCTCTGAGGAAGCAGAGCCAGGATATAGAGGAGTTTTGCAACTAAGGACAGGTAATTGGGAACATCAAAAGATTATTGTTAATTAAAGAAAATCAGGTATCTCAAGTTAAGGAATTTAGCGCTTTTCTATGTCTGGGAAGATGCAAGAGTCTGGGCTCACTGAAATCATTCCTTTGATATGCACCTTAGGTATCTGGGGCCTGTATTTTCACATCCTGAGTTTCCTCAGAGCTCACCGCAGGGAGTGGCTGCAGTCTGATGGCTGCTAGATGGCAGGTATTCTTTTCAGCCCTGAGTTTCCTCAGGGCTCACCAGCTCACACTGGAGGGCTGCAATCATTGGTGACTATGACATCCTTTGTTTATTGATATGCCAGGAAATATTCCATTTATAAATATTCAATTTATCACTCCTTAAAGTTATTAAAGCTTAAATCTGCACTAGGAATTTCATTTTACCCTGTCCATAAGAATACACACATAAATTGTTTCACCTAAACCATTTGAGGGTAAATTAAAGATGCTTGCTTGTTTACTGTAAATACTTTGGTATTTCCCTAGAAAAAGAATGCTTTCTTAATAGCCACAGTACAATGACCAAAATCAGAAAAATTCACATTGCCTATTACTATTACCTAATCTATAACCCATACTCAAATTCTGTCAAATGTCCCAGCATTGTTCTTATAACTATTTTTGTTTTTCTTGGTATTTAGGATTTAATCCAGGATCATGCAATAGTACGTTTAGTCCCCATTTAAAGAGTGTCCTTCACTTGGGTGTTTCTAGATCTTTTGTCATGACTAGACTCAAGCTAAGTGTTTTAGCAGGTATACCACAGAAATGATGAAGTAAATGTCTATACTTTTTGTACTGCTAATACAAAGATAAATATTTTTTAAATTCTTTAATTGTATGTAACCACACTCACAAAATGTTTTATTTATCTTTTACAGTAGGTCCTTGTTTGTTATCTATTTTAAATATAGCAGAGTGTACATGTCAATCCCAAACTCCCAATCTATCCCTCCCCCACCCTTCCCCCTGAAGACATACAGATGGCCAAGAGGCACCTGAAAAGATGTTCAACATCGCTAATTATTAGAGAAATTCAAATCAAAATTACAATGAGGGCTTCCCTGGTGGCGCAGTGGTTGAGAGTCTGCCTGCTGATGCAGGGGACACGGGTTCGTGCCCCGGTCCGGGAAGATACCACATGCCACGGAGCGGCTGGGCCCGTGAGCCATGGCCGCTGAGCCTGCGCGTCCAGAACCTGTGCTCCACAATGGGAGAGGCCACAACAGTGAGAGGCCCTCATTAGAAAAATGTAAATCAAAACTACAATGAGGTATCACCTCATACCAGTCAGAATAGCCATCATCAAAAAATCTACAAACAATAAATGCTTGAGAGGATGTGGAGAAAAGGGAACCCTCCTGCACTATTGGTGGGAATGTAAATTGATACAGCCACTATGGAGAATGCACTATGGGGAACAGTATGGAAGTTCCTTAAAAAACTGAAGATAGGGCTTCCCTGGTGTCGCAGTGGTTAAGAATCCACCTGCCAATGCAGGGGAAACGCGTTGGTTCGAGCCCTGGTCCGGGAAGATCCCACATGCCACGGAGCAACTAAGCCCGTGCACCACAGCTACTGAGCCTGCGCTCTAGGGCCCGCAAGCCACAACTCCTGAAGCCCGCGCATCTAGAGCCAGTGCTCTGCAACTAGAGAAGCCACAGCAATGAGAAGCCCGTGCACCACAACGCAGAGCAGCCCCCGCTCACCGCAACTAGAGAAAGCCCGTGAGCAGCAATGAAGACCCAACGCAGCCAAAAATAAATAAATAAAAATAATAAATAAAATTAAAAAAAAAAAACTGAAGACAGAATTACGATATGACCCAGCAAACACACTCCTGGGCATATACCCAGAGAAAAACATGGTTCTAAAGGATACATGCACCCCAATGTTCATCACAGTACTGTTTACAATACCCACAAAATATTAAGTCACTAGAAAAAAAATCACAAATTAAAAGAGAATGATACTTTGCAAGTTCTGAAATGCACTTCATAAGGAGGTCAGAGGAAATGGAGCATTAAGGGTCGTAAGATCAGCAGGCAAAGCAAATCCTTACACTAAATGGGGAGTTTGGATAAGTTTAATTTCCAGAAGCTTGTCTACAGACCTCATTGCTTTGTCCCAGAGGACAATGTTTAGGGGCACAGACCTTTTAAATATAGTTTTGGCTCAGAACAATTCAATCAAAGCAATGCTTTTCTCTGTATCTCAAGATCATTCCAATCCTTCTCTAGCTCGTGACGCTGCTCAGCTTCAGCTCATCAGTGCTTCCAACCAACCCAACCAGGGACCGGTTTCTGACCTGGGAGCATCAATAAGCAAAGTTTTGGTGGAGCCACTGCGGTAGCTCTGCCACTATCAGGGATGGTTCCAGAGACAAAGTCACAGCTTGATGCTCAAACATGAAGAGAGGCTTCCAGCCTGGCGATTGCAAAATTCATCAAGGAGTTCTATGCTGAGAAAATGTCTTCTGGATGTTGTAGAGAATAAAGAAAAAAACCTGAGGATCTCATGGTTTCCAGATTCTTCTGTGATTGAAATCACATTCCAAATAACTCCTTTGCTTTCTGCAGACACTTTTTCTGAAACATGATGCTACTTGATGTCTTTACAAGCTGTACTTGATGAGATATAGGCTGGGAAGACCTTTAGAAAAAAGATTTCCTTCTATTCTCAAGAAAGACCGTTGACTTTTCTGCCCATGTCTCTGTTTATTCCATTTATAATCAATGTTTGCTCAACAAAAGGACACAATTATCCTTACACATTCATACATGTAACACATAGTTTGACTACTTCTAACCTTCAAGCTATGGTTTATTTGTTTGTTTTTTAATTTTATTTACTTATTCATTTTTGGCTGCGTTGGGTCTTCGTTGTTGTGTGCGGGCTTTCTCGAGCTGTGGCAAGTGGGGGCTACTCTTTGTTGTGGTGCGCGGGCTTCTCATTGCAGTGGCTTCTCTTGTTGTGGAGCACAGGCTCTATGCGCATGGGCTTCAGTAGCTGTGGCACGTGGGCTCAGTAGCTGCAGCTCGTGGGCTCCAGAGCACAGGCTCAGTAGTTGTGGCACACAGGCTTAGTTGCTCCACAGCATGTGGGATTTTCCTGGACCAGGGCTCGAACCCATGTCCCCTGCATTGGCAGGTGGATTCTTAACCACTGCGCTACCAGGGAAGTCCCCAGGCTATGTTTTTTTTAAAGAAATCCTAAGAGAATGAATACTCTTTCTCAGTGTTCTTGCCAATATAATGCTTGAAGAGCTTTTGCTGGTCTTTGCAGCTGAGTTATCACTGAATAGGAATGAACAGGCAAGGTGGGTTCACCTAAATCCAACCTTCTCACGATCTTAAAGATGAGAAAAAGTAAGGGTGGAAAAACCAAACAAGTTGAAGCAGAATGGCTCTGCTCCCAGGGCAAAGCCACAGAGTCAGGCTACCTTCACATGCAAAATCATACAACAAGCCTAGGCAGGAGGATATCAGAAACACAAGCACAGAAAAAGAAAAAAAAAAATCTTGAGACATTGTACAAGTTAGCTATTGCTACCTAACTAACTACCTCAAAACTCAATATGATAATAAGTTTAATAATAATAATAATAGGCTTAAAATAATAATCGCATCAGACCACAGGCTGACTGGGAAATTCTTCAGATCCGAGCTGGCTCCATAGGCTCATGCATTCACCTGCGGTCAACTGCAGGTCAGTTGGTGTCCTGGCAGGTCTTGGATGGGCTCTGTTACAGTTGTAAGACCTTCGCTGGAACAGCTGGTCTGCCTTGGCTCTGCTCCATGGATCTCATCCTCCAACAGGCTAGCCCAGATCAAGATTTCATGACAAAGGCACAGGAGCCAGGGAGAGAGCAGAAGCATGCAAGGCCCCATGAAGTCTAGGCTCAGAACTGTCACACCACCACTTCCCTTACATTCTGTTGAGCCAAGCATGTCACAGGAAAGCCCAGATTTAAGGAAAGAGCTGCAAAGTCAGATTACAAGGGACAAAGATTCAGAGATATGATTGGGTTATTTTTGCAATCAATCTACCAGAAGGATGTTTGAAAAAGTGCTAATAGTCATATTTGGCTAAACACTATACCTCTAGATGAAAGATAGTGATGGGGAATAAGGCTGGGCTTGCAATTTAAGGCATAGTTGGCTTAATGCATTTTCAACTGGTTGCCAGTGGGAGAATCTAAACACAAGAGTGAAAGGGTTAGAAACATTAACCTGGAAATGTGTAGAATTAACTGGATTAGGAAGGGGCAATAGGTGGGGACCTCAGTTAGGAGCCTATTGGAAGATAAGGGTGAGGATTCATGTGGGCCAGAGCCTTGAGGGCAGTGGTGGGGTTGAAGAGAGGCAGGCAGGCTTGAGAGACCTGGCAGAAACAGAATAAAAAGACTTGGTATCTAAAATTTATGGAAAAGGAGGGATCTAACGTCCTCTGAGGGTATACAGCTTTGATGATGGAGATATTTATATGGTGAGTGTACATAGGAGGACTTCTCAAGAAATGATCCAGAAGACAGGAGATGAGTTCATTCATTGGGAGTATTGTGTTTACTACTCAGGGTAAACAAGTTATGCTACGTTGTATTAAAAAACACAACCTCACAGTCTCAGTGGCTTATCACAACAAAAACCCATTCTCCCTCATGCACCATGACCCACGTGAGTCACAGGGGTTCTGGCTACATAGACTCTCCATAGCCACCTTGGGTGGAGGCTCTACCATTTTGTAATGGTGCTATTTTTAGGGTGATTAATTTCTCCCAGTTTTCCTGGGACTTTCCCAGTTTAACACTGTAAGCTCCATATCCCAGGAAATCTCTCAGTTCCAGACAAAGTAGGATACTTGGTCACTCAACAACTGGCACAAAAAACACTTTGTACCTGCAGGAAAAGATATGGCTAGAGGCTCTTGCTTGTTCTTTGCTTTTCCCAAAATTATACACACCATTTCCTCTCACTTGCCATTGGCCAGAATTTGTCACATGGTCCTATCTAACTGCAAGGGAACTGGAAAATATGAGAGAGCAGGGGAACCCTTTGCTGAGGATCAATAACCCTGCTTCTAGATCTTTCAGGGGGCATTATGCAGCTGAGTATATACAAATCAACAGTCCCTAAAGACAATGTATGGAACTAGATCTTTCATAAAGTCAAACCATGAGAGCAATAGACTCATGGTGACAGGACAAATTCCATCTAGCCTTCACAATCATTTGCAAACCTACTGCAAGTTTCAATGTACATTTCTTACATGTGGACATAAATACTACAATTCCTTTTACACTGGTGTCATTTCTCTATTTTTCCAAGACCTGTCATTACCCCACATACAATGTAAGGTCTCTTTTTCTCTAGGAGACACAGCCTTGGGCCAAGGTACACCATGAGTGCAGTAAAAGGTAGGTTGGTCTCCCCACGTCCTTGTCCGGGAGCTCTAGGTATGGAAGAACCTGCACAAAGGTGCACAGAATTCTTGCTTCTCCCAAATGGATTACATAATGAGTGTAAGGGACAGTTTCGGAGAGAGGATCCAATAGGAGCCATTACACTTTTTCTGAGAACCTCATCTCCTCCTGTGTGAAATAGGCAAGAACATGAGAAAAATTCTGAAACATTCCACTTTTAAGGAATTGAAACATCAAAACCATCAGTGGAGTTATGTTCTCGAGCAGTTCTCACTTGAGGTTTCACTGGATCTATGGCATATATAACACCCTAGGGATTCACGGTTTCAGTCTTCCAAGTCATCCATATAAACATATACTTCGAATAAAATAAAAACACTGTGTTTAATATGTGAGGAGGGCTCTGAGCACAATCCCTCACCCCATTAGCTACCAGATCACTGTTCTTAAGCCCTTCCTTGACAAACATTTTGGAAGTTACACCTGAGGCCTTAATGGTTGGCTTCAATCTAACATGTGTATGTGTGTGGGTGAATGGATGGATAGAGAGAGAGATAGATAGATAGATAGATAGGTAGGTAGATAGATGATAGATGCATATGCATGCATACATACATACATAATTTTGCACATAAATTTATGAAGAAGCAAGTGCTGCCTACTCCTTGGTCCTCCCATCTCCACTAGACCTCCAAACCAATCACACCATACACTCTATTGAACCCCTTGCCATGATCTGTCCTGGCTGTTTGACTTTCCATCTACTGCAGCTCTTCCTGGAATATTCTTAAATCTTGTTCAGTCATGTTTTTCTGCAGATCTTGCATTGCCCTCTTATAATGTATCCCCACCAACCCTCCTGGGAACATATGCCCTATTGATTAGACAACCTCTTGTCATCTCATCTTGAAGGCTCTTGTAGTTTAAGACTATATAAAGAAGTTCTATTGACTTATAGAACATTTGAAAGTATGAAGTCAGCAGACTGGACATGGAGGCTGAATATATAGCACATTTTCTGATGGGAGGCAGCTTGACAGAGCAGGGAGAACACAGTCTTAGCAATCAGAGGACCTGGGTTAACCTATGGGCCCTGCCCTTACTGGCTATGTGTCCTCAGGCAAGTTGTTTAATCCTTTTGATCCTCTTTTTCTTCATCTGTACACTGAGGGATAATAGTACTTACCTCATAAATCTGCTGTGAAAATTAAATAAGATTATATATATGAAGTGTGGAGCAAAACACCTAGTACATTGTGGTTAGCCAGTAAATGAGCATTTCTTCCTTCTCAGTTACATAAATGTATATCTTCACTGATTATAAAATATAGAAGAAAAGATAAGAGAAAGAGCCTTCTCTAAAACAAGATTCTCTTAAAATATGTCCTAAAGTTATAGCTTGTTTGCAGAAGTCTTCACCAATGATCCATCAAGAATCACATTTCACTCTCTATTCCCGTTGCCTATTGCTACATAGCAAATGGTCCTAAAATTTAGTAACTAAAAATAACAGCATTTACTTGGCTCAAAAACCTGCCATTTGGGTCAGGATCAGCAGGCATAGCTCAACTCTGATCTACCCAGTATCAGCTGGGGTGGCCCAAAGGCCAGGGGCTGGAATCTTGTGAAGGCTCATTTACTGACATGTTAACAGCTGCTGGCTGCTGTTGGCTGGGACCTCACATGGGCTTTCCGTAGGGTCTTTTCTTCACAGCATGGTGGCTGGGTTCCAAGGGTGAGTGTTCCAGGAGGATGAGGTGGAAGCTGTATTCTTTTTGTAATTCAACTTCAAAAGTTATATAGTATCACTTCCATCATAGCCACAGTTCCACCAAGGTTCAAGAGGAAGCAACACAGAACCCACCTCACAATGGAGGAGTGTCAAGGTCACATTGTAATAAGAGCATGTGGGAGGGGATACATTGATACAGAAATCTTTGGAAAATGCAATCTGCCACATTCCCCAACCAGACATGGACTTGGAGGAAACTTTCACCTCTGCATTTCTTTGGGGACACATCTTTTGCTTTGTGCAACAATCACGCAGGGCTGTGGCGTCACCTACATTTGAGGTATTTTTTTTCCTGGTGTAGAAGACAGTGTTCAAAGGTCTATGAGGTATGTCCTCAGTAAAACTGAAATATCTCTTTTTATTTATTTGCTTATAAATATAACACACTTTCCTTTTGGAAAGAAGGAAAG
This sequence comes from Lipotes vexillifer, assembly GCF_000442215.2. Lineage (NCBI taxonomy): Eukaryota > Metazoa > Chordata > Mammalia > Artiodactyla > Lipotidae > Lipotes > Lipotes vexillifer. The sequence continues at coordinate 1,026,964 of NW_006770132.1, forward strand.
GAGGGAGGGAGGGAGGGAAGGAGGGAGGGAGATGTAGAAATAATATCTATCAAACCATCTCCTAAACAGAATCATGTACCTAGTCCTGTAAACTGATTTCTGAAACTCTTTCCATGGCATAGTGGTCCATTTTATGGATATATTATATGTATTTAATTAATCCCCCATTGATGCAATATCTCCATTGTTTGCAATTTTTTACTACTGTAAAAATACAAGAATTTGCACTTTCTAATAAAACACACTCCAGAACACTTATCTCGGTATTTCCTTAAGCCTTTAATTAAACTGTCTATGAATTTTAAATTAGGTTTTTTTTTTTTTGAAGGAAAGTGTAAGGTTGATGCCCCAATTGCTGTTCCAAAGACTCTGATAACACCCTGATAAGACGTGATAACACCCCACTCTCCTAATTACTTCAAAAACTCGCTTATTGTTAAAATGGCAATTAGTATTTTGTTGCTATAGATCTGTACATAACTTTATACTCATATAGCAATATATATAGTTACACATATGTCAGGCATAATTAGTGCTTTATGTTAATTATTTTATTTGTCAAGCCAGCTGTATGAAGCATGTATTAATAACCTTATCGTACCGATGACAAACAGGCTCACAGAGGTTAAGTTTCATCTGCAAGGACTTCAAAGCCAGCAAGTGGCAGCCCTGGGTATGAACCTCACCCCAGTCCCCTATATGACAAGTATTTCCACTGAAGTGTATATAAAAGACCCCAGGGAAAGCTCATATGAGGTCTCAGAAACAAAATGGAATAACATATTTATACACAAAAGAGTCTTTCATGGCAATTACTTACTATTCTCCTAAAGTCTTCCAATGGTTCTTTTTATTTATTACTTGATCAATCATGCCCTTTCTGTGTCTACCCTCTTTCTTTGTTCAGGTGAAAGGACATAGCTGATGCTCCTGCTTGACCTTGGCCATATCTTTCACTGGTTTTCTCTAACCTCCAGCCCTGAAACTCGTTTTTCTTTCTGTTTCCATCACCGATTCTCTTCCTCTTCACCGCCGCCCTTAGAATGGGCCTTCCAGAAGCCAGTCTTCTCTCTGCCTTCTGTTCCTTTAATACCCACCCTAGGAGAGCTCATCCATTCTCATAGCTTTAAACACCACTGCTATGCTAATGACTCCTAAATTTACATTTCCAGCCCCATGTTCAATCAAGTCAAATCCTCATTAATCACAGAGCTCCTGTTTCCTGTCTACAATTGCCTACTGGACACATTCAGCAGGA
>NW_006770132.1:1028231-1033791 GCF_000442215.2 Lipotes vexillifer
ACACATCATCTACCCACAAAATTGAATCTCCAAACTACCTTTTGTGGCCAGTGGCACCACCCTTCCCCTTCGTGGGGGGCTCCTGCCAACTGTTTCCACCTAAATTCTGGATAAATACCGTAACCTGAATGCTTCCTTTATTAATTTAATTTTCATTGTTATAAAGAGCTAAAGGAAAAAAATGAAATGCATGCTTAGAGCTCTTCTTCAAATTGTTAGCTAAATTCTCTCTCTCTCTACAGTAATCAAAACAGTATGGTATTGGCCTAAAAGCAGACACATAGATCAACTGAATGAAATAGAGAGCATAGAAATATACCCATACATATATGTCAATTAGCATAGGACTAAGAAGCCAAAGATGATGGGGAAAGGATATTCACTTCAATAAATGGTGTTGGGAAAACTGGATAGTCACATGCAAAAGAATGAAACACCGTTCACTAAAAAAAAAAAAAAAAAAAAAAAAAAAAAAAAAGCAAAATGGATTAAATAATTGAACATAAGACCTGAAACCATAAAACTCCTAGAAGAAAACACAGGAGGCAAGCTCACTGACATTGGTCTTGGCAATGAGTTTTTGGATTTGACACCAAAAGCCAAAGGAACAAAAGCAAAAGTAAACAAGCAGGACTACACCAAACTGAAAATCTTCTGCACAGCAAAGGAAATCATCATCAACATGAAAAGGAAACCTATGGAATGGGAGAAAATACTTGCAAACCACATATCCAAAAAGGGGTTAATATCCAAAATATACGAGGCTCTCACAAGAGCAAAAAACGAAATAGCCCAATTAAAAATCGGCAAAGGACCTAAATAAACATTTTTCCAAAGAAGATATACAAATGGCCAACAAGTGCTTGTAAAGGTGTTCAGCAACTCTATTCACCAGGGAAATGCAAATCAAAACCACAATGAGATCTCACCTTACATCTGTTAGGATGTCTCTTATCAAAGAGATTAGAAATAACAAATGCTGATGAGTATGCAGATAAAAGGAAACACTTGTGCACTGTTGGTGGGAATGTAAAGTGGAACAGCACTATAGAAAACAGTATGGAGGTTGCTCAAGAAATTAAAAATAGAACCACCAGCAATCCCACTTCTGGGTATACAGCCAAAGAAAATGAAATCATCTTGAAAAGGTGCCTGTACTCCCATGTTCACAGCAGCCATTACTCACAATACCAAAGTATGGAGACAACCTAAGCATCCAACAGTAGATGAGTTGATAAAAGAAAAATGTGGTATATATACAACGGAATATTATTCAGCCTTAAAAAAGATGGAAATTTTGTATTTGGGATGACATAGATCAACCTGGAGGGCATTATGCTAAGTGAAATAAGCTGGAAAGAAAAACACAAATATCACATGGCATGACTTATTTATATGTGGAATTAAAAAAAAAAAGTCAAATTCATAGAAATAGAGTGGAAAAGTGGTTGCCAGGGGCTGGGGACTGGGGAAAATAGGGAGAGTTTGGTTGGTAAAAGGGTACAAACCTTCAGTTGTAAGATTAATAAGTTCTGAGGGTCTAATGTATACATGGAGACTATAGTCCGTAGCACTGTATTGTATAATTGAAATTCACTAAGAGAAAAGAACTTAAACATTCTCACCAAAAAGAAAAAAAAAGGACAGGGCTTCCCTGGTGGCACGGTGGTAAAGAATCCGCCTGCCAATGCAGGGAACACGGGTTCAAGCCCTGGTCCGGGAAGATCCCACATGTTGTGAAGCATCTAAGCCTGTGTGCCACAACTACTGAGCCTGCGTGCCAGAACTACCGAAGCCTGAGCACCTAGAGCCCGTGCTCCTCAAGAGAAGGCAACGCAATGAGAAGCCTGCACACCACAAGGGAGAGTAGCCCCCACTCTCCACAACTAGGGAAAAGCCCGCACGGAGCAACGAAGACCCAACACAGCCAAAAATAAATAAATACATTTATTAAAAAAAAGAAGACAAATATGTGAAGTGATGGATATGTTAATTGACATTAATTCCATGGGGTAATCTTTCACAATGTAAAAGAGTATTATGTATATAATATCATCACTTTGTACACTTTAAATGTATTACAATTTTGTCAGCTGTACCTCAGTACAGTTGGCAAATAAATAAGATAAAAATCTGACCTCAGCATATTTCCCCTGTGTTCTTCATTACTCAAAGTCATGTGTTCTACATTTTCATGAAAATAAAATCCTCAGCATTTTTTTTCATACGTCTCTTTTCACCTCCCTGCTCCACAGAAGTAGATAACAGTGTTTCAGGGAGAAGTATTCACATCTTCCTTATTTTTATATCACTTAACTGTTATTATGCCATGCTCAATAAGTATTCAAGAAATATTTGTTGAATTGAATGGATTTTCCTAATCACCTTGTAGTGCTTTGAAAATAGAGTTTTTTGTACAAGGGAAAAAAAAAAAAAACACTTAGTAGGAGCTTAATAAATATTCATTGATTGATTAGAATTGGCTAGGTTGGTTTCATAATTCAGGCAAATACAGAAAATAAACTGCCATCTCAGGCTGGCTTCTCCTTCCAGAACTGAGTGAAGATGAATTATCCCATTGACTTATATAAGCTGAGTATCCAGCCTGGCATCCATAGAGAAAAGTAAATTAGATTTTTAAAATAGTTTCCGGGTTAACAATGTAAGATGTTATTAGTAACACAAGTAAGGAATCATTATGTAGTCTATGACCTTTATCTTGATGTACTGGAATAAGAGATTTATACATCAGAATGGGATGAATTGTTCATTTTCATCAAGGATTTGGATACAAAGGGCAGAAACTCAAATTGGGAACATTCAGATTTGTCTAAGAATGCACTGCAACTGGGAGAAGGCACTGCAATTTCCCAGAGCTTGTATAAGGCCTTCAGAAACTGAATCAGCCCAGAGGGAGAAGGGCTTTAGGAACAAGAAAGCTACTTTTTACACATAAATATGTAAGTAATAACTAGCAATAAGTTAAAAGGAAATAAAGGAAATCCAAAAATCGCATTATCAGTTTAATGAGATTTAGGGAAAAAATATATTCTTTTAAAGTTTGCTTCAATATGACAGGATCTCTTTAACACATTTCTCACTGGATTTAATAGAGGTTAAAGAGATTTAACCAATCTTAACCCAGATTTATTATTATGCAGATTTTATAAACTCACTAGAGATTTCAATACTAGTAATTGTGGAATTGGTAAATCTTCCTTTATGCTTGTTAGTACTATCGGTAATTTAACAGAGAGTGGGTGTAACCAACACTAAGATTTAATATTTAGAGAGTTATTGAAAAAAAATGATACGAAAATTTACTCAATGTGTTTAAAACTTAACAAATATTGTCTCAACTCAGGAAAATAAACACGGAATGAAAATAGCCCTAATTGCTTGCTCTACGGCAAGGGTTCAATTTACCAATTTTTAAATGTATTTAATAAATAGATTATTAAATCAAGTGCAATGCTCATTAAAGATCGTATCAATTTAAGGAACTCATCTCAGCTATGATTTATTCAATCTAATACCCCATTGATTAAATGTTCTTCAGATCTTAAAAAGTCCACTTCAGGTTTAATAGGTATCAGGTCAATTTAGAAAAGCATTTAGCATGCACGAAAGCCAATGTGTGAGGAAGTGATTTGTACACTCCATGCTGTAGGGCGCCATAAGTGGGAGTGATGTTGGGAAATAGTGTCCTTAAAATGTTACTTAAAAGCATTTCAGAGAGAAAATACTGCAATTCTGTGGGCTTCTCAAGTGCCTCTAAGTGGGACAGATGGGAGTTTATGACATAACCTGGGGAGAGGGTGGTAGAAGGGAGAAGTTCTCAAGAACAGACCTAGGAATATGACTTTCTAGAATACCTACCTAATGGTTTAAGTGCTTTCTCTGGAAGTCATGTGAATTAGGGCCTTAACCGCATCTCATGGGTTCCAGGGATACATTTCACTCTTCTTAGTATTATGTCCCCAGGACATCTGTATAGAATTACAGCTCTGCAATTTGGAATACATTTTTCTTTGGTAAACTCTGTAATGATGTAATATCATTATTCTAAGATTTTTTTTTTTTTTTTTTTTTTTTTGGGGGTTTTGGGGCCTCTCACTGTTGTGGCCTCTCCCGTTGCGGAGCACAGGCTCCGGACGTGCAGGCTCAACAGCCATGGCTCATGGGCCCAGCCGCTCCGCGGCATGTGGGATCCTCCCAGACCAGGGCACAAACCCATGTCCCCTGCATCAGCAGGCAGACTCTCAACTACTGCACCACCAGGGAAGCCCTATTCTAAGATTTGATTTCTGCTTGGTTTCAATTTTTTTTGGTGTGATTGTATAGATACAGAAAACATTTATAAACCAGGTTCCATTTTGAAACTATATCTTGGATACTGCCTCCAAATTGTGACTCTGGGTTAATGAACAGATAAGAGCATAATATTTTCTACGGAACTATTAAGTCAAAAGTCCCTTGGTAGTGGAATAGGTAAGTAGAAGAGCTCAGACAGAAGCCTTTCCTTTGCCATTTAATACTAAAAGAATAATATGTTAGCTCCCATTTATTTAGCAGCTACTAGGTTCTGGACATCATGCTTTTCGTATACAATAAATATCCTGAAAGTATTTCTAAACATCTGTATGTTACAGAACAATAAACTGTGATTCGGCAATTAAATGACTTGTCCCAATTAAAACGGCAAGTGAGGGGCAGAAATGAGATTTGAAATCAAAATGATCTTGCTGTAAAGCCTGTATTTCACTACTTCCGTGGAATACCCAGGAGAAATTTGATTTAAACTATGACTTGAATGGCTCCTTTCTTTTTTGTTCCCTGTCAGTGTGTTAAGTACTTTGGATACAGAGATAAAAAGACAAGCATGTCTTCAAGTAAATCACTGTCTTATTGTGGAGACAGTCAAATAAAGAGAAAATTAGCATGCAGTAAGATAAGTGTTTTGAAAGAGAAATCCATGGTGCTGTATGACACCCCAAAAGAGGCACTGAGCCACACCATACAGGAAAAATCAAGGAAGGTTTCTAAGACTATTAAGCTGTGTTTTTGGTAGTACTAAAGAAAAAAAAAAAAGAAGAAAGGAAAAGAAAAGATGCTGTGGCAGAAGAAACTAAGCACGCAAAGGCAGGGTGATATGATCCATAATATTTGAAGTATGCATGAAGTCTTTCACGTGAATCTGAAAATGCATGGAACATGGCAGGCAGGCAATATCCTTTCCCAGTGCTTAAGAGCAGGAATTCAGGTGCCAAGTTAAACAAATGGAGTGAGGATATTCTTTTCAACAAATGGTGCTAGAACAATAGATGTCCACATAAACAATATAATTCCTGATCTCAGACTCACTCCTGAGACACACACAAAAATACCTGAGATGGGGCTTCCCTGGTGGCGCAGTGGTTGAGAGTCTGCCTGCCTATGCAGGAGACACGGGTTCGTGCCCCGGTCCGGGAAGATCCCACATGCCACGGAGCGGCTGGGCCCGTGAGCCATGGCCGCTGAGCCTGCGCATCCGGAGCCTGTGCTCCACAACGGGAGAGGC
>NW_006770132.1:1033959-1051007 GCF_000442215.2 Lipotes vexillifer
CAAAAAAAAAAAAAAAAAAAAAAAAAAAAAAAAAACCTGAGATGGTATATAGAGACCTAATTGTAAAAGCCAGAACTATAGAGCTTATGGAAGAAAATATAGAGAAATACCTTTACAAATTTGGGTAAGGCAAAAATTTCCTAAACGGAGCACAAAAATCATTCATCATAAAAGAAAAATATGATTGATGGGACTTCATCAAAATGAAGGGCATACGCTTATCAAAAAGCATCGTTCAAAAGATAAATTGGCAAATTAAAGACAAGAAGAAAGTTTGCAATATGTAATATTGGACAAGAAAATGGTATCCAGAATACATAAAGAACTTCAAAACATTAATAACAAAAATACAAATAATCCAGCTTTTATTTTTTTAACATTTTTATTGGAGTATAATTACTTTACAATGGTGTGTTAGTTTCTGCTTTATAACAAAGTGAATCCGTTATACATATACATATATCCTCATATCTCTTCCATCTTGCATCTCCCTCAGTCCCACCCTCCCTATCCCACCCTTCTAGCTGGCCACAAAGCACCGAGCAGATCTCCCTGTGCTTGCAACCGCTTCCCACTAGCGATCTATTTTACATGTGGTAGTGTATATATGTCCATATATACACTACCACTCTCTCACTTTGTCCCAGCTTACCCTTCCCCCTCCCCGTATCATCAAGTACGTTCTCTAGTAGGTCTGCGACTTTATTCCTGTCTTGCCCTTAGGTTCTTCACGACCATTTTTTTTTTTAGATTCCATATATATGTGTTAGCATACGGTATTTGTTTTTCTCTTTCTGACTTACTTCACGCTGTATGTCAGACTCTAGGCCCATCCACCTCAATACAAATAACTCAATTTCTTTTTATGGCTGAGTAATATTTCATTGTATATATGTGCCACATCTTCTTTATCCATTCATCTGTTGATGGACACTTAGGTTGCTTCCATATCCTGGCTATTGTAAATAGAGCTGCAATGAACACTGTGGTACATGACTCTTTTTGAATTATGGTTTTCTCAGGGTATATGCCCAGTAGTGGGATTGCTGGGTCGTATGGTAGTTCTATTTTTAGTTTTTTAAGGAATCTCCATACTGTTCTCCATAGTGGCTGTATCAATTTACATTCCCAGCAACAGTGTATTCCCTTTTCTCCACACCCTCTCCAGCATTTATTGTTTGTAGATTTTTTTTTTTTTTTTGCGGTACGCGGGCCTCTCACTGTTGTGGCCTCTCCCATTAGGAGAACAGGCTCCGGACGCGCAGGCTCAGCGGCCATGGCTCACGGGCCCAGCTGCTCCACGGCATGTGGGATCTTCCTGGACCGGGGCATGAACCCATGTACCCTGCATAGGCAGGCGGACTCTCAGCCACTGTGCCACCAGGGAAGCCCTGTTTGTAGATTTTTTGATGATGGCCATTCTGACTGGTGTGAGATGATATCGCACTGTAGTTTTGATTTGCATTTCTCTAATGATTAATGATGTTGAGCATTCTTTCATGTGTTTGTTGGCAATCTGTATATCTTCTTTGGAAAAATGTCTATTTAGGTCTTCTGCACATTTCTGGATTGGGTTGTTTGTTTTTTTGTTATTGAGCTGCTTGTAAATTTTGGAGATTAATCCTTTGTCAGTTGCTTCATTTGCAAATATTTTCACCCATTCTGAGGGCTGTCTTTTGGTCAGACAGAACCCTAGGACAAATGGTAAAAGCAAAGGTATACAGACAAAATCACACACAGAAGCATACGCATACACCCTCACAAAAAGAGAAAAAGGGAAAAACCATATATATACCATTGCTCCCAAAGTCCACTTTCTCAATTTGGGATGATTCGTTGCCTATTCAGGTATTCCACGGATGCAGGGTACATCAAGTTGACTGTGGAGATTTAATCCGCTGCTCCTGAGGCTGCTGGGAGAAATTTCCCTTTCTCTTCTTTGTTCGCACAGCTCCCGGGGTTCAGCTTTGGATTTGGCCCCGTCTCTGCGTGTAGGTCGCCTGAGGGCATCTGTTCCTCGCTCAGACAGGACGGGGTTAAAGTAGCAGCTGATTCGGGGGCTCTGGCTCACTCAGGCCGTGGGGAGGGAGGGGTATGGATGCAGGGCAAGCCTGCGGAGTCAGAGGCCGGCGTGATGTTGCACCTGCCTGAGGCCCGCCGTGCGTTCTCCCGGGGAAGTTGTCCCTGGATCCCGGGACCCTGACAGTGGCGGGCTGCACAGGCTCCGGGGAGGGGAGGTGTGGATAGTGACCTGTGCTTGCACACAGGCTTCTTGGTGGCTGCAGCAGCAGCCTTAGCATCTCATGCCCGTCTCTGGGGTCCGTGCTGATAGCCACGGCTCGCATGCCCGTCTCTGGTGGTCCTTAAGTGACTCTCTTAATCCCCTCTCCTCTTGTACCAGGAAACACAGAGGCAAGAAAAAGTCTCTTGTCTCTTCGGCAGGTCCAGACCTTTTCCCAGACCCCCTCCCGGCTAGTCGTGGTGCACTAAGCCCCTGCAGGCTGTGTTCACGCCGCCAGTCCTCTCCCTGGGATCCAACCGAAGCCCTAACCTCAGCTCCCAGCCCCGCCCGCCCCAGTGGGTGCGCAGACAAGCCTCTCAGGCTGGTGAGTGCCGGTCGGCACCGATCCTCTGTGCGGGAATCTCTCTGCTTTGCCCTCCGCACCCCTGTTGCTGCACACTCCTCCGCGGCTCCGAAGCTTCCCCGCTCCGCCACCCGCAGTCTCCGCCCGCGAAGGGGCTTCCTAGGGTGTGGAAACCTTTCCTCCTTCATAGCTCCCTCCCACTGGTGCAGGTCCCATCCCTATTCTTTTGTCTCTGTTTTTTCTTTTTTCTTTTGCCCTACCCAGGTACATGGGGACTTTCTTGCCTTTTGGGAGGTCTGAGGTCTTCTGCCAGCGTTCAGTAGGTGTTCTGTAGTTGTTGTTCCACATGTAGATGTATTTCTGATGTATTTGTGGGGAGGAAGGTGATCTCCGTGCCTTACTCTTCTGCCATCTTGAAGCTCCCCCCCCCCAATCCAGCTTTTAAAATGGGCAAAAGACTTAGATAAATCACAAAGAAAATGTATGAATGGACAATAAGCTTATGATAAGACACTCAATTAGTCCTCAGGAAAATGCTAATTAAAACTAAAATTAAAAAAATAATTAACATATTCTGGAATAGTTATCATAAAAAATATGATAATGTCAATTGCTGTAAAGGAAATGAAGCAACCAGAATGCTCATACACTGCTTGTAGAAATCACTTTGAAAAATCTTTGGTAATTTTTAAAAATTAAGTATACATAGAGCTTATACCACAACAATTCCAATCCCCTATATATACCCAAAATAAATGACAACATGTATCCACACAAGACTTATGCAAGAAAGTTTAAAGCAGACTTATTTACAATAACCTCAAATTGAATATAACCATCAATATACTTCGTGACATATTACTGCAGTAGATATTCCTCAGCAACAAAATGAGTAAACTACTGATACATACAACACTCTGGATATATCTCAAGAAATAAACTATGCAAATTCAAAATAAATTAGACACTAAAGAATATATACCATCAGAAGGCAATTGCCTCTTTGGAGTTTAGGATGGAGACTGACTGGAAATGGTCATGAAGAAATATTCTGGGAAGGCGGAAATGTTCTATAACTTGGTTTGGGTAGCAGTTACAAGGTATATAGTCAGAACTCATCAAACTTAGATATTAACAATATATTTTTGAAAATTATAGCTCAATCTTAAAAAGTGGTCTTCAGAAGCCATAATAAGATCCCTTCTTAAATCTTCTCACTGGGACATAGTGAACAATACAGGAGAATGAAGACAGAGACAGATTTTAAGTTCTTCATCCTGAAGGAGTAGCATACTGGTAGGCTTTCCAGTTAGAATGTACAATACGTTCTATACCTCACTCAATTTTTTAATCCATTGGATAGAGAAGTAAGCCATGCATTTTGCTCTTCTGAAATAACAGAAGTTGGAGATCAAAATAATTCAATGTGAAGAAGGCAGATGAGATTTCAGAAGGCTTAGACGTTTGAGTCCCAAGTCAGTAATGGTATATGTGACTTCGGTCAAGTCCATGGACATTTTGGAGCTCAGTTTTCCAATGTGGTCATGTGTGTGTGTTGGTGGTAGTGGTGGGGATTGCAATATCTAGTGATGGACACATATTTTTTGACAGTAATATAATGAGAGAGGGGAGTGCAAGGAAGAGAGTTTAATAGCAAAAGCCCAGAGAATCAGAAACTGACCTCTTTTAATTCTAAGATGCATTAAGATACTAACTGGTCAAATAACATTGCTAGCATGCTCTGATATTAGTAATCTGGAAATAAATTCCCCACGTGAGGGCTCAATATGTGGGGCTGAGATGCCAGAGGCCGAAATGTCAGGAGAGGCCTTCCAGGGGTTGGGGAAGCAAGAAAAAAACCCTCTCTAAAGGCCATGAATGATATAAATAAATAGCTGAACATTTAGAGTCAGGTTAACTGATTTTGAAATACTCATGTGAGTATACTTTGTACGCATATACTTTGCATGAAAGATACACACACACACACACACACACATACACGCACACACATACACATTCTAAATATATACTCTATATCTGTAACCTTGTGTTAAGAATGCTTGAAAATTGGGGTCAGAAAAGTATCAATTTAGTGTATTGGATTTTCACACACATACTTGGCACGATGGGTACAGGAACACAAACACAGGGGTAGCTTGCTAAAGATCGTGCGGAGGGATAATGTTTTAAAATATTAATCACTGGGCTTCCCTGGTGGCGCAGTGGTTGGGAGTCTGCGATGCGGGGGACACAGGTTCGTGCCCCAGTCCGGGAGGATCCCACGTGCCATGGAGCGGCTGGGCCCGTGGGCCATGGCCGCTTGGCCTGCGCGTCCGGAGCCTGTGCTCCGCAATGGGAGAGGCCACAACAGTGAGAGGCCCACGTACCGCAAAAAAAAAAAAAAAATTAATCAGTGAGATTTGAATTTCATAAATATTAATATTGAGTCCTTATGAATCATGATTGTTATGTATCTATTAAATGATAAATTTTAGTACTTTCCCCTTGCATAGCTTGTTATAAGAACCTATGAATCTAAGGAGTAGTTTGCTTTGTAAAATTCTCCCCTAGGAAGTTGACTGTATTATTTTGGTTGTATCATTAGTTGTATCATTAGTGCCCACAACCAAAAGCATATCACTCTTCTGCTTTATGCATTGAGGAAAGTTTTTCAAGGCCATTCCATGGCTCACAATCCACTGAGTGTCACAGGTTCATGAGGACATCCCACATCAACAAGTATCCATGATTTGTTTCTGAATATTTAATGAGCTACCATGTTCAAATACTGCTAAGGAAAGTAAAATACAAACATTTATGTGCATGGTGCTTCACAAAGACCTGAAATTTATGCATGTTATTAGAATTTCCCAATAATTTGTCAAATGACAAGGAAGGTATTATTACTTCTATTTGACAGTTAAGGAAACTGAGGCTCAGAGGCTTCATAATTTGACAAATGAAACCCAGGTACTAATAATAGGTATGATAGAAATGTGTCCTTGGTCTTCTGTTTTAATAGTAAAGGACTTTTCACAGCCCCAAATTATCTGACTTCCATCTTATTTCTAAAATCTTATATACTTTTTGCTATAAAAGCCACAGAGCTTATCTTTCACATGAAGAGTAACAATGACTCTTGTCCTTGATTTCAAGCTGCTAAACTTTAACAGGCTAGGGAAAGGGACTTCAGAATTTAAGACAAAGAAACCTGGAGGAAAAGCAGAAGCAATAAAAGTAAGCCTAGTTATCCCTAGCTAATGCTCTTTTAAAAGATATCAGCCAAAAGGATTTCTGAGGGGGAAAAAGGAGAAACCATCACTCAGAGGACATAATAATCTTAATTGAAATCAGAAAACCTTCAAATTTCTCTGTGTATAAATGTGTGTGCTGTAATAGTGAACATTTATAATCCCTTTGGGATTTTTAAAATTCTGGACAGCACTTTATCCTTTTTTTTCCTTTTTCGTTGGAGGGAGTAGGGTGAAGGAATTTGTTGGGAATCAGTATTCCTGAACCATCCTCTGTTCCTTGACAGTTTTCTTCATGGTACATCACTGGGTTCACTGGAACCCAGGATCTTGGAGGAGTGCAATGACTTGGTATTTTAGCTGAGGAAACAAGATGGTTGCAGGTATCCAAGAATTCCTTTGGAGAGTAGAAATGAATTTAAAATTCTTCAACTCAACACAGTAAAAATAGAGATGAGGATGGGAAGGAGAGATGGCTCGGCTATCAATCAGCTCACAACATCCTTTGGAGGAACAATTATAAAATACAATTATAATGTTGACATCCTTAAATAGAGCCCATCCATGGAGGCTTCTATCCTCTTCTGCTCTCAAGCATCTGATTAAAAGGTGGAATCTCCAGAGCATAACCATATTAGGGAAAGTTATTGATATAATTCTCCAACCACAGGCATGGAAGGATGGCACAGCCCGGGTGAGACACTTTTCCTACATTGCCCCTGATGGTTCAGTTCTTTAAAATGATGATCATCACTCTTAACTCCTCCCTAAGAGAGTGGCAAGATGTGGGGTCTTCATAGCTTCAAAAGAAAATAGGCTTCCACTTTCAGTGATGTGATGTTGAAGTCATCACCCCCATCCTTATAAGAAAAAGCTGGGGAAACTGAAAACCAATGACTTTGTTGGACTCATCGGAGAAATTAGTTTGTAGAGCAAACCACCAGCCTGAAATCTGGGGACAGAGGTGAATTCAAAGAGTCACAGCCAAGAACTGTTTCCACAGAACAGAAACCACTGGAATCATAAATTGGTAGAAAATCTTAAATGATCATTTTGATCAACACTTGGAGGGTGAATGTGGCCTAACTTGAGAGTGAGAACCCCTTGGGCTGCTATCTTATGGGGGCCCCACACTTCTGTGTGACTTCCCACCAAGCATCTACAGGAATCGTCACATAGTGAAGGTCTAAAGAGAGCACCTCCTGGAACTGGAAAGAGGAGAGAAAGAATAATCCTGTGAAATATGCCCTGAACCTTCCCTATAACAAAGGCTTACTACTGGGGAGGGGGAAGATTTTAACAGAATCTTGTCTCAGAATCATGGGGAAGGCATTCCTCTCTCTCCTGAGTCCTCTCTAGACTTCTTTTCTCACCGAATGGGGATGGGTGCTCTAACAGAAGGAACACTTCTGAAGGTCACAGGTCAGAGAAGCAAGCCCACTAAAGGACTGAGATTTAAGTGCATGTTTGTAGGACACTCCTCTTTCCCTGTGCCTTATCAACACAGTAACATGCCTAGTTTCACCACAGTAACATAATAGTTTTGCAGACTATAGCTGAAATAGCTGCAAGACACAGATTCTCTCTGAGGAGGAATACTCAAGGAAACCAAAGTCAAGAGAGGAGACAAAACCAAGAACACTAGTGAATGTGAAGCCTCTGGCACCTACAGGTACAAAAGCATTAAGCAAAGAATAATTGCTAGTCAAATTAACAAGAAACTTCATTTTTCAGGTCCTCTTTATCTCAGTTTCTATTACTTAATACATCACATCCGGCATTCAACAATTATAAGGCACAGTGAAAGGCAAGAAAAAAAACAAAAAACAAAAAAACCCCACAGTCTAAGGAGGTTGTCCATCAAAACCCATCTCAGGGGCTTCCCTGGTGGCGCAGTGGTTGAGAGTCTGCCTGACGATGCAGGGGACACGGGTTAGTGCCCGGGTCTGGGAAGATCCCACATGCCGTGGAGTGGCTGGGCCTGTGAGCCAAGGCTGCTGAGCCTGCACGTCAAGAGCACCTGTGCTCCACAATGGGAGAGGCCACAACATTGAGAGGCCCGCATACTGAAAAAAAAAAAAAAAAAAAAAAAAACACCATCTCAGATATGATACAGATGCTGGAATTATAACACAGGGAATTTAAAATAATTATGATTAATATGTCGAGGGATCTAATGGAAAAAGTATACCACATGAGACAACAGATGAGTAAAGTAAGCAGAGAGATGAAAACTTTAAGAACAAATAAAAAGGAAAGTTACTTATATTACATGTTACACTGTAACATGAATAACTAATGCTTTTATGGGCTCATAGTTGACTAGTCACAGTTAAAGCAAAGAATACATGAGTTCAAAGTTAGGTCAATAGAAACTTCCCAAACTGAAATGAAAAGAGAAAAAGTAGTTATAGAAAAGAACAGAACATTCAATAACAATGGGATAATTTCAAAAGATGTAACATACACATAATTATAATACCAGATGAAGGAAGAGAGCATGGAGTGGAAGAAATATGTGAAAATACTGGCAGAGACCTTTCCAAAATTAATGACAGACACAAAATCACAGATCCAGGAAGCTCAGAGAACGCCAAGGGGAATAAACACCAAAAGAATCACACACATGCGTATCATATTTAAATGAAAACTGAATGCAGAAAACCAAAGGGTAGGACATTTTGAAAATAGCCAGAGGGGAGGTTAATGGGGGACTTACCTATAGAGAAATATTAATAATAATGATGCATCAACATCGGCTTATAAATTATGACAAGCATACCCTACCAATGTAAGATGTTAAAAGCAGAAACTGAGTGTGGGGTATTCAAGAATTGTCTGTACTATCTTCATGACAATTCTGTAAATCTGAAAGTGTACTAAAATACAAAGTTTATTTTTAAAAAAGAATGGATGATATTTATTTCTTATCATCATTGTAATATAACTTTAACAACTTTATGGAAAAACAACATGTCTCAACATTGCTCATTTTCTGCTTTCTGTGATCCCTTGATAGATGGAAAGTGTCTCATTTTAATTCTCTGGCAAACACATTCCATCACATGGTCTTGGTTTGCAGAGAAGAAAATGGCTATGGGCAACATTTTGAGATGATTTTAGGTTAGGATTGACAATTATATTTTAGAAAGTGACTAATAAAACGAGACTTTTAGGATCCCCAATGATGACTCATTCATATTTTTAAAAAGGACAAGGATACCCAGATAGTTAAATAACTTCACCCCAGTAAAACATCTATCAGAACAAGGACCTTAACTCAGTTACCCATTTTTGTTTGTCGTTGTTGATTTTGTTTAGCCAGTACTATCTACATTACTTTAAAATTGTTTAAAAAATGTTGACAAAGTACTCCCATGACATCATAGTATAAAGCCATTATGCATCCTGAATGATAATTCAATGTCAGAATTGTCCATGGATAATCCATCCAGCTCAATATGTATTTACTGTGTGCTTGCCAAGACATCAGGTGGGCAGAGTCAATCTGAAAAGTGGAAAGTACATGAGTAAAAGTAGAACATGATGCCTAGTGTGGACAGAGCCCATACCATATAAACCAGGAGTAGAGAAGTAGGGCTCCTATGTGTCTCAATTGGCTCTGTTGAGATCCAGCTTATGCCCCTTAACCCATTCTGTTAGAAAACGTATCCCAGTTTAGATAATAAATGATGTGCTTGTTCTTTGAAAGGGTCTGGAATGCCATTGTGGAGCTCCAGGAATCAATCCCTGTCTATGGACCTATTCCAAACCATGGTGCTCCAAGTCAGACACTCTGCTCTGAGACTTTCTATTCCTCCACTTCTTTCTGCAGATGTACCATGTAGCATCCCTGCTCTGTTCAACACTTTTCTAGCCACATGACCTTGCTCAAGTTACATAGACTCTGTGTGCCTCAGTTTCCTCATCTATAAGATAGAAATAATACAAGAGTCTTCCTTATAGGGGTCATGTGAAAATTGAACTTAAGTGTGCCTACCACATAATATGTTCAATAAATTTAGTTATTATTATTATCTTTAATTCATGAATTTTTAAATTTTAGATCATTTTTCTGCCTCCCAATTTTGAACATCTCGTTCGTCCCATCGTTAGTTGAATTTATCAAAAGCAGAGCAACACATTTTGGAAGAAGGAATTTTAAAAATAATTTATTTATTATTTTTTTATAATGTATTTTTCAAATATGAATGAGTACCTTCTGTGTTCCAGGCACTGTTTTTTTTTTTTTTTTTTTTTTTTTTTTTTGCGGTACGTGGGCCTCTCACTGTTGTGGCCTCTCCCGTTGTGGAGCACAGGCTCCAAACGCACAGGCCCAGCGGCCATGGCTCACGGGCCCAGCCGCTCCGCAGCATGCGGGATCCTCCCGGACCGGGGCACGAACCTGCGTCCCCTTCATCAGCAGGCAGACTCTCAACCACTGCGCCACCAGGGAAGCCCCCAGGCACTGTTTTGAGTACTGAGACTACAATGGCAAACAAGACCCACAAGGACCCTGCTCTCATGGAACTTTCTTTAAAATGTAGGAGAACCTGTAGGCTAATTTGACTTTGTGAGTATTAAAAAATGATGTCCCCTTATTGGAGGACACAGCCTCATGAATATACAACTTGGTAGGATGTCAGTGCCTTTTGATGAAAGGAATGGTATCACTTCTTTCTCCAGATGTAGCCCCATGCTAGTCATAGAGCTTATCCACTGGGACTTGGGCTGGGTGTTAACACTTTAACACTCTCCACTGAATAATCCTGTGTACAACATAGTGGTTTTAGACCACCAACTGGGGCAGAAAAATGAAGAAAGTGGGTATGCCAGTTTGGTTTCCAGTCAAGAGTAGGGCTAGAGAGGTACACTTGAGAGTTGTTAAAAATAGATAATATTTGTCATAGAACTGGATGGACTGAGAGCATGGAACACATCTGAGGGTACTCTCACATTTACAGAATCAACAGAAAAGAAGAAAAGCCCAGGGAGGGACATCTAGGAAACTGCCAGTAATAAAGAAAGGTTAGAGACTAGAAACTAAAGTGCAAGGGAAAGGTGCATAATGAAGATGCAGCCATGAGCCAGAACCAGTAAGGAACCTGAGAGCTATACTCAAGGCAGTAAAGGACTACTAAACACTGAAGCTCCTATGAGTTCTCTTATTCTCCTGTGTTACCTTGAAAATCATGCTTTGGGAGTCAATGGTTGTTGAGATTTTGCACCACTGGTGAACTCAACTTTACAATGACTGAAATACATAAGATCATACCAAGCAGGAGTCCTGCCTCCTTCTAGAGAATGGAGAAGACTTGGAGGAGTACAGGTTCAAAGGTTGGAGTTCAGTCTTCATCGTGAAGACCTACCAGCGTAGATAAATGAGATGAATGATGGAAGCAGCCCATGTTGGGGAGAATCATTGTGGTGAGTATTAGCTAGAGTTCTTGAGAGGGACCCAAGAGTCAAGAGCCAAATAGATCACATGATAAAAAAGTTAAAAACTGGCCTATACAAGACCAAACAAGAGAAAGTCCAGGGTCAGGAAACACACTGGATAAAAGGCAGAACAGTTACCAATTAGCAGGTAAAGCTTCGGTAAGAATTATGAATAGCAGCCATGCCACAAGCAGCTGTTTGATGGGCAAGTTACATAACTTCTGTGTCCCTTAGTTTTCCTCTCTGTAAAATGCAGAGAATAACCACACCTAGCTCCTAAGGATGCTGTGAGGTGTCCATGGAATAATGCACAGAAAGCACTTAGAAGATGGTCTCATACTCAGCATGCACTCGATACATGTTAGCTCTTGTTATTTTTTACTCTTGTGCTGCTTTTGTAGACCCTCTGGTATGTGGTCTGAAGAGCTAATTACAACAGGGAGAATTGGGAATGAGAAAGAATAATTTCAGGCTGGCTGGAAGGTGAGGGTTGAAGCAATATTTTAATCCATATGTGTGTATACACACGCACGTGAGGCCCAGAGATGGGCTCTTTCAGTAAAGCTCCTGGCTGTCTGTGAATTGCCAACAGAATAATCATGCCCCCCTTCCTGAGAGTCCCTCCTTGCTGACCAGAGAATGGCTTCAGTTTACAGTGTCAGGCATTAAGTTAGGACTCACAGACAGTGAGATAAACATGTTTTTCCTTCCAAATGGAATGGTGCTAGGAAACAGGTGCAGACAGGGTAGACAGTGCATTCCCCCAAGCCATCTTTCTGATGTGCTTCATCTGTCCACCTTTTCTGTATTTGTTTCTTGTGTGTTAATTGTAACTTTGCTTGTTTTCCCCCAGATGTTTGGACATCCATTTAATTAGCACATCCTCTACAACCTACGTGTGAATACTTCCCACCAAGTGAAAGGAGAGGCTGGATTCCGGCTGGAAAGAAACTGCAGTTAAGAAAACACAGACACACACAGACACACAGAAACACACACACACACACGACAAAACTGTCTTTAGGACACCTTGAGAATGAGACGGGAAGATGGGGAAACATGAGTACTGAGGAGCAGAGATCCAGTGGGGCTCATTTTCAAGCTCACACATCATCAATAAATATTTAGCTGGCATGTAACTCCAGGATTATATTAATTCAGAAAGAAAAACAAAACTTAAAAATTAAAGTCTTGTCAGAGTGAAAAAGGAAGGTCTTTACCCTCTAGAGTAAAAATGCCCTAAGTGAGACTTCAAAATGCATTATTTTTCTTGACCTCCCATTCACCATTTTTGTACTGGTTGAGAAGCCATCAAAGTAACTGGACAATTCAGTGCCAAAAGGGCAATATTGATTTTTAAACAATCAAGCAAGCTATTTGGTTGAGAGCTGGTTAAGCTGCCTCAATTTTCCTGGGATGACAAACCTGTCTGAAGAGGCACAGAGAAGAAGGTGAAAGAAGTACTTGGATGCCCTTCCATGGGGACATGCCCAGTGACACACCCCATCCCTCCCACCAGCTTTCCTGAAGACCTGACCTGCCACTGTGGTCAGTCCCATTACATATGGTGCCACTGATTCCTTTACAAAACAATGGTGCCAACCTCTCTTGTTTCCTGGATATCAGGTAAAACTTTTATTAGATTGCACCCACCTCTTCGGTGCCTATATGTCAAAAAAATTTTAAAGCCAAACTTCCCTTTCCCTGCCCTTTTTTGGGCAAAGATGCAGTGACATGCAAAGGGCCAGCCAGCACTACCCAGGGATATTCTTTATCTAGCCCTGGAATATTTCTCTCTAGAAAAATAATAATATCTATAAAATCTCATTCCTCAAATCCCAGTAACTATTTTTTTAAATTTTATTTATTTTGGGCTGCATTGGGTCTTCGATGCTGCACACAGGCTTTCTCTAGTTGCGGTAAGTGGGGGCTGCTCTTCATTGTGGTGTGTGAGTTTCTCATTGCAGTGACTTCTCTTGTTGCAGAGCACAGGCTCTAGGCACATGGGTTTCAGTAGTTGTGGCACGTGGTCTCAGTAGCTGTGGCCTGCAGGCTCTAGAGCGCAGGCTCAGTAGTTGTGGTGCATGGGCTTAGTTGCTCCACAACATGTGGGACCTTCCCAGACCAGGCCTCTAACCCATGTCTCCTGCATTGGCAGGTGGATTCTTAATCACTGGGCCACCAGGGAAGTTCCAGTAACTAATTGTTAATTTTTAACAGGTCATTTCCCATTTAGCCAAAACTATAATGTGAAACTATGGCAAGTAAACATGACTTTGGTTTTCATCATAATTATTCACCATCATTTTAACATTTTACCTCTGGTTGTGTTTCTTAGGAGGCCAGCCAAATGCCCACTGAATCTTAATAAAACCCACTGTGTACTGAAAATCTACTACACAAAGGAATTACAATCAAACAAACAAACAAAAGGAAAACTACTTTGGTGACGATTTGTGAGTCAGACAAGAGGACAGGGGGGAATGTGACATTGTGCTATGTTAACTATCACATCTAAAGCCCCCAACAGTAGTGTGAATTTGGCATTATTATTTCGGGGACAGATAAGAAAGCTGCGGCTCAGAGGGATTAAGTCGGAGATCCAGGGGTGATATTCGTAGAGTTATTAGCCCTGGTTGAGAGCGTGGGCTTAGAAATCTGAAAATGCAGGGTCAAGTCTTGGCTCTGTCAGTGAAAGAGCAATAGAGAAGGGGAAGGCTGGGGAGTCAGGCTGAGATGACAGCCCCGTACGTAGCATGACATTAGCAGAAGAGCACAAGGGGCATAGGTGCATATGGAGGAAAGATACATGCAGATACAATGACTTCAGAGGGCTAACCAGACCTTGGGTTCAAAATCCAAGCAAAGAAACTAAGGAAATATACAGAGACCAAACTACATCAGCATTAGCCCTGGGATTTACTCACAATGTGGGAGTCAGCCGCCCTTATTGTTAGAGGTATACGGTAAACCAAATCAAGGAGCCAACAGCCCAAGCCTGGAACCTGGCAAGAAAGTGATATAAAACAGCAGAGAGAGATCATAATGGCCTACTGGCCATTTCACATATATCTTCATCTTAACACACTTGTGCACACACACACAAACACACTTTGCATAGTAGGCATTAGTGTCCCCATGTTATAGACAGGAAGGCAGAAAACCAGCACAAGTGTGTAAGCTGTTACAGTCACACTCCTAGGCAGGGTTGCAACTGGGATTTGCATCTACATATGGCGGACTTTAAATCCCATGCTCTTATTCATGCTGTCAATTAGAGACTGGGGCCAAGGAGATGCTGAAACTCTTGAAACAGATGTCAGAAATCAGAAGGAACCCACAGAAATATGGACAAAGAATGTAAGTAGTTCATAGAAAAAGAAATCAAAATAGCAAAGGAGCTATGAAAATGTGCTCAATCTTATGAGTCATGAAGAAAATAAAATTAGTGGGACACACTTCTTCTCACCTACTAGATTGAATATTTGATAATAACAAGTGTTAGTAAGAGCATGAGCTTGTGGATGATCTTGTATACTGCTTGAAGCAGCATCAACTCATTGAGCTGTTTTGGAGAACAGTCTGGCAAAATCCATTAAAAGTTTAAATATAAAGAATCTTAATTCATCAATTCCACTTTTTGGTATATGCTCAAGAAATAGTTGCAGAAAGATGTGCACTTATGCATAAAGATACATATGTAAAGACATTTGCTACTGCTTTGCTTGCAATGGCAAAAGACTAAAAAAAATATCAAAATGTCCAAACAAGGGAAATAAGTAAGACGAAATTTGTGTTGAACACATTGCAGCAGTTTAAAAATGAGTTCAATTTATGAGTACTGATGTGGGAAAGTCTTTCAGATGTATTGTCAAATTAAAAAAAAAATCAAGTTCCAAAACAATACCTATATTTTCATAAGCAAACAGAAGTAGACAAAGTTCCATACTTCTCCCTGTGAGCATATATGTATATAAAAGCATAGAAAAAGATATGGAAGAATATGCGCTAAATTGAAAATAATGGTTCACCCAGAAGAGGATATGAGTTGAGGTCAAGGGCAAGTTTCCTTTCTGAGATAAAGGAAAGTTGACTTGTCTGAAATTACTTGAATTTTTAATAAGAACATACATTCATATCCTGCTTGTATAACTGAAAATAAACATTTAAAAAACAAAAAAGTCAAAGGACATAAAATCAGAAAAAACAAGATGGGGCTCACAGTTCTTAAGTTCTGGGTTGAGAAAGTAGGAGTGTCATGGCAATGAACTGTCCTAGTCTCAAGAGTAAAAAGCAAGGAAGACAGTTACAAGTTCCCAATGCCTTGCTCCAGGCTGAAGGCACTCCTGGAGTCTGGTAGGAAACCCAACGGGGACAGAATGGTGCTTCTTGATCCATTTACCCATTTCATTCCTTCCTATTCCCCTGGTGGCAGTGGTGGCAGTGTGGGGAGAATCTTTGATTCCGAGGGTACATCTAAGTTATACTAGGAGAGCAGACTGACATCAGGAGAGAAGAACCATAGCTGTCTGAGGTCACTTCACTCTTCAGAATCACCCCAAGACCTGAGAAAATAGCAGAAGAGCACCAAGCAGATAACCAAAGCTTGGTCTCCCTGTAAAGGATATTTCAGGACTGGGATTGAGAAAGGGTGTTTGGATCAGACAGCCCCCAAGACTGTCATTTCACAACTGCCTCACAATTATACTATTGGGCACAGACCATAGACTATTGCTTCCCATCCTTGTTGGCGCTCAGAGTGAGGGTGATCTACAGGCTGGCCCCTCCTTGGTTCCTGAAGAGTAAAGGCTAGAAGTGAGCCGGGCAGTCTGCACAGACATCTGGGAAGACATTGTTGCGACAAGTGGAGAAAAGAGAACTAGAACCTGCCTCATAGCTTGTCTACTCACTGAAGGCTGCACTTTCATGATGAGTAAATGGCCCTAGAAATGGACATTCATGAAATTAGAAACAGTTTCATGTAGCCTTAGAAAGAAAAACAGAAGAAAAGACACAAATGGGGCCCTGAGCTTCTTGCTGTGATGATTCTGAGATGGGAAATACACCAGCCAGAGTGGTCCAGGCCTCCAGTGTTCCATGTGCTTAGACGTGCCCCCAGCCACTAGCCATGGAGTGGGGGACAGCACTCCACCACACCTCTTTGAAGACAAAGCCAATTGCCTCAAAATGATAGGAAATGATTAGTCATGTTAATTAAAAATAATTTCATTCTTACTCCTAAAATGGTCAGACTGTCTGCTCTATGGAAAATTGAGCCTTCATGCCTTTTCTTTTGATTTCCTATTCAAAGTCTAATTAGTCACAATTGGTTGTTAAACGTGATCTTTTTTTTTTTTTGATAACATAGTTGCTTTTGATGGTGTTGTCTTCATTATCATGGCAGTATTATCCTTAAGACTGTCACATGGGGGTGTTTTTACTCTTCTGAGCTAATGAAATAAGGAGCTGAGGCTTCCTCAAGCAGCGTGGATCAAATCCAGAAAGATCACAAGATGCCTGCAGTGGAATGCAAGAGATAACTGTTTCCACCTCTGGATTACAGATTTTTATTCTAAAAAAAAAAAAAAAAGATTGGGGGAGGGGAGCAAGCAAAATAAAATAAAGAACCGTAGGACTTCCCTGGTGGCGCAGTGGTTGGGAGTCTGCCTGCCGATGCAGGGGACGCGGCTTCGTGCCCCAGTCCGGGAGGATCCCACGTGCCGTGGAGCGGCTGGGCCCGTGAGCCATGGCCGCTGAGCCTGTACGTCCG
>NW_006770132.1:1051017-1065296 GCF_000442215.2 Lipotes vexillifer
AAAAAAAAAAAAAAAAGAACCTTAGACTTTAGGATCAGAGAGGCCCGTGTTCAATCCCAGTTCTGTCACTTACAAGCTGTGTGACCGTGGGATGACCCACTTTCCCTCTCAGATCATAAGAATCCCCAATTTCAAAATAGAGATACTAATGCCTATGTCATCAGTTGTCAGGAAAAAAATAATTATCAAGCATCAAATACCTAGCATAGGGCCTGGCCTTGAGGAGGTTGTTAACAAATGTTAGTGAAGAGAAGCCCATTTGAGAGATAATGAATCTATTTTCTCTTAACTAACATAGAGTCTAAAGCACAATATTAGAAACAACCCATACTCTGATCTTCAAAATTCACAGCATTCTTTTACATGTATTGCATTACTTGAACTTCCTGCTAGCTGATGACATATGTAATCTTTGGAGAAATGAAGTGACTTGTCCAGAGGAGTGAATGGTAAAGCCGGGGCACAGAACCTAATGGTTTGCTCTAAACTGATTTTTAAAAAGACGTTAGCACCCTCTTCAACTCACAACCCCTCTATAGAGTGTTGGTTGCCCGTGGTAATAGACCACAGGCTGAAAGCACAATCACCTTTAGTGTTCACCGGTGTTTTCTCTGCTCTGTTCAGGGATCTAAGAACAAACCTCTTTATGTTAACCAGGGCTTGGAACAAAGGCCTCATTGCAAATATCCACCCACCAAAGCACTCAGATAATCTGGGAGCCAAATAATACATCATCCAATCCTGGTCCTCAGAGTCATAGAAGGAGTTTGGGAAGGTTTACTCTTGCTACCTTTTAACCCTGAACTATTCCCATCTGGGATCTGAGAAAACAGGAGAAATGAATAGAATTCTGCATCTAATGTTAACATACGGTGGTCATGCTTGATATACATCTATGCGATTATCCTGTGTAAGTGCACATGTTGTCAATGCAAACTTAGAAAAAGAAAATAAAGGCAAATAAAAGAGCACAGTTCTGATTCCATACAAAAGACAGCATGTCTTAATAACGCCTGTCAACAGGGAAAGTCCTTTCAATAATGCCAGCCAGAGGAGGAAACACTTAGGAAAGCAGCAGTGAGGTGGATTAAAAAGGCTTTTTGTCAAATATAAAGGTCACTGAGGCAGTAAACTTCTGAAGGGGAAAGACAATGCATTTCACGCATGAGAAGCTCAGCCTGAAACAAGACACGTTGACCATACGAATGGATAATCCTCTCTGAGTGCAAACAGACTCAGGGACATTATCTGCAGACTTAATAGTATAAAAAGGCACCATCAGAGAGAGCGGGCAAGTTCATGACTGACCTAGATGCCATTTCCAGAAAAGTGTCCTCAGGAATCTCTGAAAGCGTGGTAGAATCTTCTAG
This sequence comes from Lipotes vexillifer, assembly GCF_000442215.2. Lineage (NCBI taxonomy): Eukaryota > Metazoa > Chordata > Mammalia > Artiodactyla > Lipotidae > Lipotes > Lipotes vexillifer. The sequence continues at coordinate 1,052,388 of NW_006770132.1, forward strand.
AAGACCTTGCCTGAGGCTAGGACCTAAACCTTGTGGCTTCTAGGTAAACAGAGAGGTGAAAAGCCCACAGGCCAGGTGCTTTCCCGAGTTGCACAGAAAATTTCTTCCCTCCCCTTGCTTAGTGGGGAATGTCAATTCTGGAACAAGTCCTCCTGCAGGATGGGCTCCTCTGCCCCTCTGGGCGGTGACCTCATTAGCGGAGTAAAGCAGAACAGATTGCTGGTGTTTAGGTTAAAGAATAGCCATCACTGGGTGTGCCATGCAGGCCAACAGAATAATCTTTTGGAGGAACTTACTTGTCATTAATTCACTCTCCCAAGACACTCCCTCATGTGCCAAGTCATCAGATCCAACTGTGTATAGTAATCATGTCGGTCAAGTAAGGGAATAGAGCTCCAGAAGGAAAATCCATCACTGCCACATTGCTTATAGAGGGTCTCAGGGCCCAATTTCCCTCCCCTGTCCTATTAAAATAAGACCGTTATAATCCTGTAGCTTTAGAAATTTCCTACTCAGAGTAGTCGTTGGACAAGTTGTGCTGCAAAACTCAACCAAATAATTTGTTTCCAACTGGGCCGTGTACTTTGAAACTATCTGTTTTGTACCTTCTCCCAGCCTGCTCACTTATGCATCTGCACCGCTGAATTTAATTCAATCCAAGCTGCCCTCAGCGATGGAGGGGATTTTTCCAGGTGGTCACATATGGTTGTGCAGGTTGTATACTTCTGAAACTTGACTGTACAATGTTCCAACTCCCCTAGCAAATATCTTGGGATGAGAATATCAAATCAGCTGGATTAAAGCAAGCTGGATTCTGGAATTTATTCTCCCTTTCCACTTTGTGAAAAGATTTATCTCTTATGGGGCACCTGAAGCTGGAACAGAGAAGATAGTTGCATTCACTGTCAGGGTTCTTTGTTTGTAAGCAACAGGAATACTCTCCGGTGATAACTTATGAAAAAAGGAAATTTTTGGAATAATAACAACTAACACTGAGAACGGAAAGCTTGGTGAATCAGGAAAAAGGGGGACAGAAAGGGACAAGAATCAAGGCAGTTCAAGGGTTAAGATAGAAGGATTACTTGGTAAGTAATAGCTCTATTCTTTCTAGACAGTGGTTCCTCTACTCATGAGAGTCCCCAGTCGGCATGGCTTAGATCAGAAGAGTATTTCTTAGCTATGGTTGAGCAGAGAGCCCTGATTCGCTATCCCACTAAGACAGAACACAAGAGAGAGAAAAAATTCCCCAGAGGGATGAGAGTCTGCTGTTATCAAGGAAAGAGAATAAAAGTTGGGCATCCAAAAGTAACAAGTGTTAACCTCAACCCCAGGACTCTAATTCTCCTTTTGCAAAAAAGCAATAGATACTTAGTAAGCACTCACTACCCTGAGCCCTGGGGGAGTCAGGGTGGGGAATGAGAACATGGCCTCTGATTTTGCCAAATAAAACAAAAACACATGCAAGGCATACACCCTCACATCTGGTCTAATTTATCAACATTTTGTGTTGTTTTGTTTTGCTTTTTTAAAGATTGGCAGAGAAAATCATTTCCAAACTTTGATACTTGAAACATAGTTGGTAGCAAATTTCTTGTGACATACCTCACAAGTCCCTGAATATAAAACTTTGACCTAGAGTAGGTGTGGTCTTAAAACATAACTTTCAAACCCTGCTCTCCACAGCCCCCGGATGCCTCAATGACCCCTCTAGATTGAGTGGGGTCATAGCCTCTTTAAGCAAAAGGATACCTTCATGAGCTGTCACTTCCAGGAAGCTGTCAGTTAAATATAAATTCTGGTAAAATACGTTTAGGGACCTGTGCGCTTGAAGTTCAGAGTAAGAGGATTCTGACAGGAAGCTTCACAGAGAAAGGGACTTAGAAAGAAATAGGTTTGATTTGAGTGAAGTTAGAGCCAAGGAGCATACTTCAGAAAGGGAAGAACACCATATGGAAAGGAACAGGGATGGACACATGCATGACTTCTTACAGAATAGTGAAAATACAGGCCTGGTTGGGGGAGGGGGGCAGAACTACACCCTCTACACATCTGTAAAAGGCAGTGATAATGAGACAGGCTGGGACCTAAAACCTGGGACCTGGGACCCTTTGCTACAGTGCTTGCACCTGGGCAAACATCTCCTTGAGCAAAAAGATACAAAGACACTCTAAGAGACTAAAAATAACTGCGTGCATGTGCATCTGGGGCAAATTCTGGACAAGATACAAAAAGACCAAAAAGCAACCCAGCTGCCACTTCTGAAGAGCCTGGAGCAAAGACAGGGTGTTGGGAGCAAAAGCAGGGTACTGCACATGCCCCTTGCACGCAACACCACCTAAGGGGTGGGCAATCCACCTAAGCCACCCCTCCGGCCGGAACCCCTGAACACACCCCTACCTACCTTCACCCCATATAAGGAACCAGCTCACCACCCCTTGAGGAGAGAGCAAGGGAAACTGTTACTTACCCCGCCCCCCCCCGAAGCAGGGGCCCCAATAAAGCCTTGCCTGAAATTCTATCTGGCCTCTAGTCAAGTTCTAATGATTGGGGAAGGCCAAGAGCCCTGGTCGGTAGTAGCATTAACAGTGCCTTCCTCACAGGCTCATTGAGAGGATTAAATGAGATCACCTTTGTGGTGCTCTTGGTGTGGGAGCATAATGAATGACACTTTCAAGAAAGCTTTCAACAAATGCCAGTTATGTGTTAATTACCTAGGTTCTTAAGCAAAAGATGAAAGTAGGACTTGGGAAAGAACTGTACCCTGGGCCCTGTTCCCGGGAAGGCTCCTTTCTTAGGAAAGCACTCATGTTCCTGGGGACCTGGAATAGGAGTGGCAGTAAGAGTCGAAATGAATGGGACTTGATGACAAGAGAGGATGTCAGGATCTAAAGTCAAAATTTAAAAAAAATAAAAATAAAACACATGTATATTTGAATCAGGGGGAAACTTATTGAAGGAAATGGGTTTCATGGGTGATGGAAATTTTGTAAAGCCAAGGAGGACTTGGAGCAACCCAGAATTAGTGACAGACAGGCAACAATGCCACCCCTGGCTGGAGAAGCAAACAGAAGAGGTATTCCAGAGCGAGCAGCTGAGATTACCCAGTAGGGGGCTTGTAAAGAGGACACTGACTCCCTGAGAGGTTGGAGAAGAGCTGGCTGCTGCTAATTGTGTTTTCCAGATGTAGAACAGAGGCCACCAAGCCCTGGCTTCCCCCTTCTCCCATGCTCCAATCTTCCGGGCCTTCCAGCTTTCCCAAGGGCTAGCCCAGTCTGGAGCCAGTTGGCAGAAGAGCCTGGGAAGTGCTGTACATGTACGAGACGAAGTTCAGGCAGCAGAACAGAAAGAGGTTTCAAGGTAAGCATCAATAGAAATTGATGAATTCTAGAAGCAAAGGGTAAGGGAAAATGGGTAAATCCAGCCTGACTCTTGCTTCAGGCACAGGTGATCAAGGCAAAGTGTTTTGCCTTGAAAAGGTGTGGTGTGGGGTCTGGGGAGATGAGTGGTTGAAGAGCTTCACTTTACATCCAGCCCCTCTCAAAGGATGTTCTTTGTCACGGTGCTTCCTATGACACTCTCCCTAGGTTCCTGCTGGGAGACGAGCGGGATTTCACCCTTCAGGGATCTCTACGAATGTGTGTGTGTGTATTTGGGTCTTACCACCCACCTACTTCAGTTGGCACCTTCTTTCTTTAGATACGTTCATGACATTGATTAGTCTGCTGTCAAGGGCTCTTCAGCTTTCAGCTCCTGTCTCCATCCTAACCTTAGATGATTTATTAGTCAAACTCTTAAAGATCAGCCTCCTTTCTATGACTCCTCTGAGCCCAGTGCCACCTTATTGATTCCAACAGGTAATTTGGGGAAAACAACTAACTTAGTAGGACAGAAAAGGAATGGGAAGAGAAGATGGTTAGAACCAGCATAAGCGGAGTTTTTATTTTATTATCTTTATCAAGATATGACTGATATATGACACTGTCAATTTAAGGTGTACACTGTATTGAGTTGATACATTTTATATTGCAATATGATTACCACTGTAGTGTTACCTAAAATCTGCATCATGTCACTTAATTATCATTTCTCTTTTGTGGTGAGAACATTTAAGATCTAGTCTCTTCGCAATCCTGAATTATATAATACATTATTATTGACTATAATCCCTATGCTGTGCATTAGATGCCCAGAACTTATTCATCTTCTAGTTGCAAATTTATACCCTTTGACCTAGATCTCCCCAATTCCCCCACCTTCCATCCTCTGGTAACCACCATTCTGCTCTGTTTCTTTGAGCTCACCTTTTTTAGATCCCACATATAAGTGATATCATATAGTATTTGTCTTTCTCTGTCTGACTTATCTCACTTAACATAATGCCCTCAAGGTCTAGCTATGTTGCAGCAAGTGACAGGATTCCCTTCCTTCTCTTGGCTGAATAATATTCCATATGTTATACATATACCACACCTTCTTTATCCATTCATTCATTGACAGACATTTGTGTTGTTTCCATATCTTGGTTATTGTGAATAAAGCTGCAATAAACATGGGAGAGCAGATATCTTTTCCTCAGCCTGTTTCCATTCCTTCGGATATATACCCAGAAGTGGGATTGGTGGATCCCATGGCAGATCTATTTTTAATTTTTTTGGCCATGCCCCACGCAGCTTGCAGGATCTTAGTTCCCCAACCAGGGATCGAACCCATGTCCCCTGCAGTGGAAGCGTGGAGTCCTAACCACTGGACCGCCAGGGAATTCTGTATTTTTAATTTTTTGAGGAACCTCCATACTGTTTTCCATAATGGTACCAATTTACATTTCCATCAACAGTGCGCAAGTGTTCTCTTTTCTCCATATCCTCACCAACACTTGCTATCTCTTGTCTTCTTGTTGATAGCCATTCTAATAGATGTAAGGTAATCTATTTTAAAAGATTTTTTGTTGTAAGAATACATCAGGACAACTAACTAATTTTCCTTAGTTTTATTTGGTAATTGAATTAGCAATTTGTTGGATTGAATTAGACAGTTGATTTATTCATTGTGCTATCACAGTGTGGACATAACTAGAAAGCTTATCTTCCTTGGCTTATGTATAAATAGCTGGAATAAGGAACACAGTGGTCTGTGCCATTCTCAGGTAGGATGTATCTTTGCCAGCCTTATGACTTTTAGAGCCTTGGGTGAGGTGCACATCTGTGTTCATATACCCTGAAAACACACTTCCTCAACTTAATGATATATTGGAAGATGATCAATGTTTCCTTTATACTTATAGCAGGAGCTTGCTAAAGGAAGGAGCATGAACCAAAATGGAGTGAATAATACAGAAGGAATAAGAGAGAAAGCTGTGTGTGTGTGTGTGTGTGTGTGTGTACAGGTGAAGCTGATTCATATTCAGATATTTGGGTGTTCCTTTATGGACATACAAGGGCGATTTGGGAGGAGGGTATCATTTCATCATAAGAACTAGTTTTTCATCCCAAGGGTAAAGGGCATATATTTCCCTGGCTCAGAGGTTGAGCTAAACGATGTTGTATGTTCCTCTTAGCCACCAGTGCACCTACAAATTATGATTGAGTATCTGGCCTCAAGCTGGCCTGTCTCCATCATAATAATGAGAAAATTCTTCTCAATCATCTCCAAACCACAGGTCTTTTCAGGAATAGATCTCTCTCAATGATATTTATGTGAATATGAATGTGTGTGGGTGTTTGTATGTATGATTACATATATTCTCTAAAAACGTAAAATAGCTTCAGCAATAACCTTAAATTTGCTATGCCTACTTCAATCAAATTCAGGAAACAGAATGGCCTGGGAGAGAGAAGCAAACTCACCTTCACTGTCAGTTTAATATTTGAATCATCTTCCAAATCACCTTCTAACATAAAGATGCTCAAGTGGGTTTCTTTGCTGCTGTCCTGGATAAACATCAAGTCTCTCATAGCTTAGTTAGCTCTCCCAGGTGCTTTGCATTGTAAACTATATGCCGCTTCCATTTTCTCCGCAACTCAACAACAACAAGGAAACAACTCGCAACTACATTTAAGGAAGCACAACAAGACTGGTTCTGGTAGACAGTAAGTGGGCCAAAGCAGTTCAGTATTCCATCCTGGTGTTCTGTCTGTTTGAAGAGTTTCATGAGGATCTTGTTTATAATCCCGTTGAAAATAAAGTGCTCAAAAATAAAAGCTGTCTAGTCTTTTCAAGCTCACCATCCTTTGTTCGTGGTACATTAATGGAGCAATTTCAAAATAATGACTTAATTTTTTATTTTCCCGTATGAAAGATGCTTCTGCAATCAAAAGCCAGTTCTTTATTTTCTAGCCTGGCACTCACATTCATTAGAACTAGTTGCATCCAAGTAGTAGAGGTTTATTTGTTCAGCTGGAAATGGGACATTAACATTTTAAGAGGATGATGCATAAGCTTTTAGAAATAATATTCTCTCTGCCCTATTCTGTTGATGCTGTCTTAGAACATGCAAAATGCAACATATTTTTTTCCCTAAGAAATGATGAGTTTATGATAAACAGTTTATCACAAGGGCATAATTTTTACACCCCCTCTCATTTTCAAAAAATCAAAATTTGGGGAACAAATGCAAGGTTTGCACATAAGAGAGATGCTCAGACTTAAGCATGCATCAAGCTTAGATCAACAATAACTTTCTCTCTGTATGTAAATATCTGGCACAATTTATCAACGGCTCTGCTCCGTCTTGGTTGGTATGCAACTGGGATGGCTAAGTCCCACCATGCTCTCATTTCCTTCTTTCTTCCTTTCAGCATTAAATGCAGCTCCTCTTACTGAAGGGGTTCCCCCTCTACTGACCTTCTCAAATATTTCCTCTGTCAATGTTTCCCCTTCTCTCCCACATCATTACTTTCTCCTCTCATCTGCCTCTGGATGACTCCCATCAGCCTACAACTTTCAGTATCTCAGCGTAAAATTGCCTTATTCAAGGACCATCATCACTCTTCCCCATCCAAGCCATTGCTTAATTTTTCCTCTCTTTTAATAGCCAGACTTCTCCAGAGTTGTTTATACAGGCTGTCTCCACTTCTTCCCTTCCCATGCTTTTCGATGCTTCCTCATCTGACATCAGCCCCTACCACTCCATAAAATTTTCTCTTGCCAAGGTCACCAAAGCTCTGTTGGGGCAAGTACTGCAATTATTTCTCCTTTTTCATTTTATTCCACTTGGCAGGGCCAACAAAAACCAACCACTCTTCCCTGTTGGTGAGCAGGACAAAGTTCCCCTCCTGTGAAAGGCAGAGGACAAGTTCCCCCAACAATGCTCATTATTCTTGGCTTTGACTCTTATCCAAACCCCCTTGCTCTCAAGGTCCAGACCACAGCACAGCAAATGCTGTTCAGTCTTAATCTGCACTCAGTCATAACTTTAGAAAGATAAAAAGAAACTGGCCAGGAGTTATTTTGTAAGACTTTCCATGTGAAACTACTGACACATCTCCCAGTATAAAACTGCCTTTGGGTCAGTGTTCTATTGGAGAGTCCTAATGGTTACCTTTTGAATATGACAGGAAAAGACAATGAAATCAGCTTAGTTTTCCCATAAGCCTGGTCTTTTTCTCCTATCTTAGGTACTGGAAAGAAAATGGAAACTCAAAGCAAATTTTATCCTTGAAATATCTTTATTCTTCAGCTTTTACCCCTGCAGACTATCCTATAAAGGCTACCCCAGGAATGAATTCTGGTCACTTATCACAGACAGGTTGCTCTGTTTCTTTGCTAATTTTATGGATTTAAGTTAACTTTCATTAATAAATGAAACAGATGGAGTCGTGCGTGTTTGAAAGTACTTTGCAGAGAGCAATGGGGAATAAACCAATTCATCAGCTCTTAGCAGCAAACCATCTGAGGACTTAATTGAGAATTGTCTTTGCAACTCAGAGTTGTTTCACTAGGGTATGTTTTCACGCTGGGCTAATTGTCCCTCAGGGAATTCATGCTCTGTCACTTTTTTTTCTTCACTGCCTGTCAGTGTTCTTTACCAGCTCCCCTCCCACTTATAGCTTGCCAGCAGTGCCTGCCTGATGTTTCCACTTATTATATACCTGTCCACCCACCTATGGATTTTTACCCTGAGGAGCACCAGGAATGACTGACACTTCTGCAGCAGAGCCAAATTAGCATGAACAGTAAACACAGGGCACTGCAACTTCCTGGGATTCAGCGGTCTGCTACCCTCAGAAGGAATCAGCATGTTGTACTTTACATCCCTCATATTATTTATCTTATAACTGGAAATTTGTAATTTTAGAAAATATTTTATATTGGGGTATAGTTGAATATAGTTAACACTGCTGTATGGTATATAGAGAAGTTGTTATGAAAGCAAATCCTAAGAGTTCTCATCACAAGGAGAAAAATGTTTTTCTTTTTGCACATCTTTCTTTTTCTGTATCTATATGAGATGATGAATGTTAGCTGAACCTATTTCTATAATCATTTCACAATATATGTTAATCAAACCGTATGACTTAAACTTATACAGTAATGTATGTCAATTATTTCTCAATAAAACTTGAAAAAAATAAAGAACAGGGAAAAAAAAAACTGAAAAAAAAAAAGAAGGAATCAGCAAAGAGTCAACAAGGAGAAACACCAAAATGCAGTGGTACTGCAATATCTCCGGAACCTGGAGCTTGAGGAGACCAGAGGAATTCAGGCCCCAGGGCATATGTGAAAACTTGAAACCTGGGGCATGTCCTGGCTAGAGGAGTTTTTATTTTCTTGCAGCCACTGCCCAAGGGATCTGTTTAAACACATCCCTGGAACAACAGACTTCTGCTTTTGATTGATTGCCAGTGGCACTTCTCCATAAAGGGTTCACAATCCAACACAGCCAGCTGTGAAGTCTATTTAACCACAGTGTGAAAACTTTCAGCCTCCAAACTAGCAGCAGGTAGGTCAGTGAGTGCCCAACTCCATTAGTCAGTGCAGCTTTGCATGAATGTATTCACACTCCATTAAGGAGTATTAAGAGAGGCCTAAGTGATGCCCAGGTTCCCAGACCTCCTCAGTTCCATTCACAGTTGTCAGAGGGGAGCCCTGCACACTGAGTAAATCCACCCCTCCCTACCAGTGATCAAGACTGTTCTGGGTGCTGACAAACTAAGAGCACCTCAGGGTCTCCATCCACAGAGATCTGGGAATCGCAGCCTACAAACCTGTCTACCCAATATTCACCATCACCTACCTTGATGGATTAATCCATTAGGATTAATCTCTTGTTGCCCCATATTCCTGTTTCTGTTATAATTCTGTGAATTCTGTTATAATTCTGTGAATTCCAGGTCACCCCACCCCTTCCCTCTAATCCCCGTAAGGTTCTGCATGCCCCCTCTTCTATTCCCTGTTTTTACTACTCCCCAACTTCTGAAACCATCCCCCTGCACCCTTTAGAATTCTCAGTCCCTCAGCGATTCAATCTCCTCCACCTTCCAATTATTCTCTGAATTTCCTCTTGAACTTCTCACTCTAACTGAAACCAGAGTCTCCCCAAGAACTACTTCCTTGAAGCACTCTCAGGTGGTAGCTGTGTCACTGTCACAGCCCTACAGCTACTGGGCCTAGAGGTGGCAAGGTGTCCTTGTTCCTCCCTGCCCTTCGAGACTATTCTCAATCCATCCCTCACTTCTCCCTCTAAAGCCTCCATATCTGAATCCCTTGACATCAGATTAGATCACAAACAACTCTTCTGTTTTTCAGTTATGTCCTGTGTCATTCCCCTTAGTTTCTGGAAGATTTTTTTTCCCCTCCAGGCTGACCTTCTTTCCAGCACTACTCTTATTAGTTGATAATACTTTTTTTAAAATTAATTAATTACTTTTTTTATTTTTGGCTGCATTGGGTCTTCACTGTGGTGCGCGGGCTTCTCACTGCAGTGGCTTCTCTTGTTGCGGAGCACGGGCTCTAGAGCACAGGCTCAGTAGTTGTGGCGCACGGGCTTAGTTGCTCCGCGGCATGTGGGATCTTTCCTGACCAGGGCTCGAAACTGTGTCCCCTGCATTGGCAAGCAGATTCTTAACCGCTGCGCACCAGGGAAGTCCTTGAAAATTCTTATACACATGCAATGACCTATCCAACACCTCAGTATCTCAATTCATTGAGCCTTTTTCCTTTGATTACATCCTTCATTCTACCTTAGCCACCCACTTCCATGTTCATAATCCAGACCCAGTCATTACCAATAACCACAACCCTTCCACAATCATAGTTCTATGCACCCCACTCTCTGACCACCACTTCTTATCATTCCAGATAATTCTTTCTTTAGTTTGATTCCAGTAAAATCTTAACTGAACTTTTTCACTGTCTCTCTTCCTGATGTTCTTTCTACTCCCCATTCCAGTTTAAACTCCATTGTATTTATTAAAAATCACTCCATACATATACCCTTAATTTCCTTGCTCATCTTCCCCTTCGTCACACACAATTCGCAAAAGCAGAACCCTAATTAAGCCCCACTCTCTGCCTACTTCATGCATGTACCCTAACTAAAGAGCATGGCAGTTGGAAAACACATAACACTCTGACTAGTGTCCCTTGAAATATGTACACATGAACTTCAAGTGGGCTCTTAATAGTGTCCAGCAATCCAGTGCCAAATCCTTGGTCCACTCACTCTCTCACTTCCAGCAGAACAATTTTATACGTTTGCCCTTTTATTCAAGCCTCTAACATCTCCCTAACTCTTCCTTTCAGCTTGTATTCTCGATTCCTACTTAAGAAAAGCGATGCAACCATTAGAGAACTTCTCCACCACTGTACTTAGCCACTCTAGCATTTACACGCTGCCTTCCCCACCTCTTACTATAGCAGCAATGCTCTTTAAGAGTTGCCTGTACTCATGGTCTCAAATTCCTCTTCTTCAACTATCTCTTACAATAACTTTCTTAAATTCAGTGAAGTATCTACCTCCATCACTCCGCCAAAGCCATGCTTCTCCAGGCCACCAATAACCTCTACATTTTTAACTCCAATGGCTAATTGTCAACCTCAGTTGACTTGTCAGCAGCATTTAGGGAAGTTTATCATTCTCTCCAAATTCTTACACTTTTCCTCCTTCACTTTTCATCCAGAACATTACTTTCTTGGTTTTCTTGCCATTATGCTGGCCGTTTCTCAGTCGCCTTGGCTGATTTCTCCTCTTTTTTAATTTGGGTGATCTAGAACTTCATTCTCGCTTTTCTTCCTTATCTACCCTCACTTCCTTTGTGCTCCCATACTGCCTCATAGCTTTAAATACCATCCATATGCAATGACGCCAAAATTTATATTTCCAACATGAGCTTCTCTCTTGAACTCTAAACTCCTGCAGCTACCTTTCTATGTCTGCATTAAAGATTCCCAACACACCTCAAACTTTTTTTTTTTTTTGGCTGCTTTGGGTCTTCATTGTGGTGCATGGGCTTCTCATTGCGGTGGCTTCTCTTGTTGTGGAGCACGGGTTCTAAGTGCACGGTCTTCAGTAGTTGTGGCTCGTGGGCTCTAGAACGCAGGCTCAGTAGTTGTGGCACACGGGGCTTAGTTGCTCTGCGGCATGTGGGATCTTCCCGGACCAGGGCTCGAACCCATGTCCCCTGCGCTGGCAGGTGGATTCTTAACCACTGCACCACCAGGGAAGCCCCACACCTAAAACTTAATGTGTGCTCCTCATATTCCCCCAACATACACCGGCTGCACCCCAATTTCCTCATCTCATTCATTCATTCCTTTTTAGGGTAAAATCCTTCCAGCCATTGTTGATACTTCCTTTTCTTTCATACCCCATGTCCATGCTATTATTCAAACATATCCAGAAGATTTGCTAAACAATACCTTCTTAGTGACTTCCCTGTTACAAACTGTATGACATCTCCCCTAAAACTTACTATGTCTTCCCCTGGTTAATTTTTCTCCACATTTATCAAACATTTATGTAGAACACACTTATATATTCCTTTAAGTACCATTATAGATATTGATTCATATAAGTTTCAAAGGTCCCTATGAGATAGATAGTATTATTATCACCCCATTCTATAGATGAGAAAATGGAGGCACTGAGAAGTTAGTAACTTCTCCAAGTCACACAGTTGGCAAGAGACAGAGCTGAGACTGAAATCAAGAAGTCTAATTTCATAGTCTGCACCCAGCCATTACAACATGCTGCCTTTCCAAAGTATTTATAACCTTCTGGCATCATTAATTTACTTACTGTCTGGCTCCCTCCTCTAGAATGTTAGGTTTATTAGGGTAGGGGTGTTTTAATGTTTTTGTCACTACTATGGTCCCAGACTCACAATAGCCTCTAAGACATAGTACCAACTCAATAAATATTTCTTCCATGAAAGAATGGGGGTCTGCATCAGCAGAAAGCAATGTGATTCCAAAGTGAACAGAATATTCATTCAAGAAGTCTATGTAGCATAAGGCACTCTAATAAAAGGGGGGGGGGCTTGAATTATTTATTTTAATTGGCTATAATTATTTTGTTTTGTTTTGTTTTGTTTTTGTTTTTGCGGTACGCGGGCCTCTCACTGTTGTGGCCTCTCCCGTTGCAGAGCACCGGCTCCGGACGCGCAGGCTCAGCGGCCATGGCTCACGGGCCCAGCCGCTCCGCGGCATGTGGGATCTTCCCGGACCGGGGCACGAACCCGCGTCCCCTGCATTGGCAGGCGGACTCTCAACCACTGCGCCACCAGGGGAGCCTGGCTATAATTATTAAAGCTTGTTTTTTCCAACTGTGATCAGCATGAATATAAATAAGTGGGTGATATCTCAGTCATTCAATCTAATGCTTGCTAGAAGTTTTAGCAAAGTATAAGTAAATTTCAGCTCCAAAGAGCAGGGTTCAAGGGCTGGAAATCAGATTAAGAGGCTGATGAGAGT
>NW_006770132.1:1065319-1069065 GCF_000442215.2 Lipotes vexillifer
AGATTGGATACACTGATAATATCAAGGATAGTTATTGATAGGCTATGCCCATTTTAAGCTGTATCAACTCTTCCTCTTTAAATATAAGACAACTTGCTCCTGCAGGATGCCATCTCAAGGAAATGGGTGATTTGCCCTCCATTTAAAAACAAAATAGGGCTTCCCTGGTGGTGCAGTTGGAGTCCGCCTGCCGATGCAGGGGACACGGGTTCGTGCCCCGGTCTGGGAAGACCCCACATGACGCGGAGCGGCTGCGCCCGTGAGCCATGGCCGCTGAGCCTGCGCGTCCGGAGCCTGTGCTCCGCAACGGGAGAGGCCACAACAGCGAGAGGCCCGTTTACCACAAAAAATAAATAAATAAATAAATAAAAATAAAAACAAAATAAAATATAGTTATTAACCAACTCCTACAAGACCCATACCATGCCAGGTGCTTTGGGTACAATGTTTAGGATTTGGAGTCAGAATGCCTGGCATTGCCAGTGAGAAGCTGACTGACCCCAAGCCAATTGTCCACTGTCTCCAAGCCTTAATTTCTTTGTCTAGGAAATGAAAATAATGAGTAGGTAGGATAGAAATCTGAAGAGAGTGTTAATTTAGTAGACACAGTAAGGCTATCAGCATAGTACCTGAGATGTCATAGCACTCAGTAAATATGAGCAATTAATATTCATCACACACCTGGCCCGCCAGTGAGGTAGAGAGCTAAGGCACTTGTGCTCAAATAACTCAAGTTATTTACTCAGTCACTTGTGATTGACAGAGCTGGGATTCAGTTCTCAGTTGGCCTGACTCCTTGTCTACCATACGACACTACTGCCCCTTGGACTACTTTCTTGAATGTAATAATAACAATATTAATAATTAGATCTCTCATGTGCTTGGAAATTATGATGTACGAGGCTTATTCTGGGGGTTTTCCATGTATTAATTCATTTCAACTTCACAGCAGCCTCATGGAGTAGACCCTAACCTTAGTCACCAAAATAGACACAGAGAGAGCAGCACATGACCAAGGTTACATAGCTGGTATGGGACAAATCTGTGAGGCCAACCATGCAGTTTATCTCTAAACCACACATCCCAAGAAACTACCAGAAGGTAAACTTTTGATGGAAAATGGTGATTCCAATTCCAAGTTTTCCTACTCATAAACTTTTGCTATAATTAAACCTCAATTTTTTTCCCCCAGTTTCAAGTCCAGTTGTCATATGTGCTCTGCAACACAGTAATTAGTAGTAATAATAGTTATAACATCTTGCCCTATGCTGGAAAATCTGACACTCACTAAAGCAGCCAATCTAAATAATTTATATTAATTGCATGAGGTTTTTAGGAATAATCTGCCTGAAACAACTCTGAAATGAGAGGATTAAAAGGCAGAGATAATTCTCAGCAGCTGCTGAAAAGGCATTATGCAGAGGCGTGACTGACACCAGCCTGTTAGCTTCAAGTCAAAGCATGCCTTTTCTACAATTGTTTGGCCTACATTTTGTAGCCAGGACAGTCAGTTAGACCATTCATTGGTCATAGAACAAGTTATTTTGACCAAGAATCTCCCTTTGTGTTTCTAAACTCTAGACCCTTCATAACCTAAATATTTCTGCTTTCTCCTCCTATAGCTGAGCTTAATTTTACAGTTACGGAAATATAGGCATGGGTTTATGGTTTTGTTAGTTTCCTAGGGCTGCTGTAACAAAGTCCCAGAGACCAAGTGGCTTAAACAACAGAAATTTATTTTCTCACAGTTCTGGAGGGCTCACAATTCCTCACAATTCTCACTTCTTTTGAGGCCTTTCCCCTTGGCTTGTAGATGGCTGTCTTTTCCCTGTGTCTCGGTCTTCCCTCTGTGCTTGTGCTTATCTGAGTTCTAATCTTCTCATCCTAGAAGGACACCAGTCATGTTGGATCAGAGCGCAACCCAATGATCTCATTCTATGTTAATTACCTCTTTCAAGACTTTATCTCCAAATACAGTCACATGCTGGAATAGTGGGGGTTAGGACTTCAACATATGAATTTTCAGGAGATGCAATTCAGCCCCTAAGACTGGTAGATCTCAATGTACTGAAGCCAATTTTTTTTTTTTTTTCAGTCACCTGCATCATTAGCACCCTCGCCCCTGTCCAGGGAAGTCTTTGGGGGACAGTGGGAGCATCTGTGCATGTGGACAATTCCCATTTAGTCACACTGATTCCTGTTCTACAAGAGTTGAAACATCAGGCCATAGATGTCCCCATCTATAGTCTGCAG
Source organism: Lipotes vexillifer (assembly GCF_000442215.2). Taxonomy (NCBI): domain Eukaryota; kingdom Metazoa; phylum Chordata; class Mammalia; order Artiodactyla; family Lipotidae; genus Lipotes; species Lipotes vexillifer. Next base: position 1,067,573 of record NW_006770132.1, read on the forward strand.
TGTAACTTTCTGGAAGGGAGAAGTAAAAAATAATTCACATATGCTCAGTACCTGTGAAGCCTAGGAAAAATGCAAGGCTGTGGCTTTTACATACTGTGTTTCATTTGAAACTCTCAATAGCCTATGAGACAGGTTTTATTATCCCAGTTTTAGAGATCCAAAAAAATGAACCTCAGAGAATTTAATAAGCTTGTCAAAAAGTCACATAATTAGTAATGGCAGAACTAGTAGGTTTAAGTTCAAGCCAGAAGGAGAGAGAGAAAGGGAGGGAGAGAGAGAGAGAGAGAGAAAAGGAAGGAAGGAAGGAGGGAGGGAGGGAGGGAGGGAGGGAGAAAGGAAGAAAGGAAGAAAGAAAGAAAGAAAGAAAGAGAAAGAAAGAAAGAAAGAAAGAAAGAAAGAAAGAAAGAGAAAGAAAGGGAAACAAAAGGAAAGGAAAGGAAAGAAAGAAAGAAATCTGGGGATGGAGGTCAAAAGGGTAAGAAGAAGAAGAAACAAATGAATTACGTTGAAAACCACTAGGACAGCGTTTGATCTCAGCAGAAAAGTTTAAATGCACATTTTCCCCCCAAATGAGCCATTTTATAGCACAATAAAAGACAGTGATACAATCTAATGCTACCCGTTTGTTTAATCCTTACAGCCTCCCCAGACACCGGTCATGTGGGCCCCAGAACACTTTACAGGCCCAATCACTGGCCTTACTTTCACCTAACACTTCAGGGAAGCCAACTGTGTGGTGACACAGGCTCCTTACTCTCCTGGGTTTGTATACTCCCAGGCCTGTACGTCTTAGTGTCAACACTTTGGACCAATTAATTCTAACTGAAGATAAAGAAATTTGTGTAAGAATCAACTGGGAGGGAGACACCAGCAGGGGTAGAATAGCAAACATCAAGGATTTTTGTGGTGTACAAAGAAACCAAGTGAAGAAGAGGAAAAACTCATATAAGGCCATTACTTTGTTAGCTTTTGACAGACAAGATGGGCAGGAGGTGGCTTATCATATTTGCTGGTGGGCATGAGGGCCATGGAAAAGGTAATTCTTAGGAATTTTGATAAGTTTCTGGGTCCATAGACTACTTCTGGGTTCCACTGGGTATGGAAACATCTGTGGTTGAGAAATACTGACTACGTTGGTACCCAGGTTTCCTTCTACCTTCAGAATGACTAGTTCTCTACATCCAGTGAAGCCAGTTTCCCCAAGAACTTCTGGATTATACCTGCTTGGCACACATGGTCATGTGCATGGGAGGTGGGTACCAAAAGATGAAAAACAGATTAGTGGACTGTTCTTTGAAGAAGTTTCTAGGAGCAAAAGCTAGTTGAAGGGGCTTCCCTGGTGGCGCAGTGGTTGAGACACGGGTTTGTGCCCCGGTCCGGGAGGATCCCACACGCCGCGGAGCGGCTGGGCCCATGAGCCATGGCCGCTGAGCCTGCGTGTCCGGAGCCTGTGCTCCACAACGGGAGAGGCCACAACAGTGAGAGGCCCGCGT
>NW_006770132.1:1069084-1083702 GCF_000442215.2 Lipotes vexillifer
AAAAAAAAAAAAAAAAAAAAAAAAGCTAGTTGAAGATCCTTTCCTAATATTAAGAGGGGCTCATATTAAAGGTCAGCTTTACAAGGCTCCAGAGGGCTTATAAATAAAACAGATGAACCAAAGATTAAATCATAATGGGATACAGATATGGGTCCCAGAGGCAGTCTGTAAAGACAGGCACCCATTTCAGAGAAGAGCATCCCTTGTCCCCTGGGGAAAACAAAACGAAACAAAAAATACAAAACAGAAAGGAAAGAACTCCATCTTTCTTCAGGACCAACCAAGTTACTCTGGCTCTGTTTATTATTTGTTTTTCAAGTGAAGAGGGGGAAAGAGACGACAGCATTATGAAGCCATAAGCTCTGGAAACTCAAGCTGGGACATGTTTTGGCTTGCCCTAAATTTAATGCAATTTTTATATATGGACATAAAAAGTATACATTTTTGGAATTTCCTCAAGATAACTACATGGTAATCCCCACTTTTGAATTCCGGCCGAACTATTATAATGCTGTTGTGAACTTTATTTCCTACCACGCCAAGGAGGGAGACAGAGAGGAACTGAGAAGTTGGAGTATTCAGATATTACATGTAATAATAGGGTCATAAAATCTATGTAAAAGTTAATGCAAAAGGGCTGTGGGCACCCAACCATTCAAGTCAGGAGATAATGCAGATGGAAAGTAGTGTTGAGCTTCCAGAAAGTAGTATATTTTCTCTAATTTTACTGAAAGGTATACAATAGCGCTCCTTTTTGCCAAGCCATGTGTGAGTTTTGAACATGTTTTTAAACAAGTTTTGTAAGCCATTTCCCATTTGAAGAAAATAACCACCATCATAATAAAAGTAAAAATAGCTCTTATTGCATTTGTTCTATGCAGTAGGCATTGTGCTAGGCAGTATTATTATCTGGAAATTCTCATAACAATCCTGAATGTTTTACTGTTTCTATCTCACTGATGAGAGTTCATAGAGGTTAAGATCTTAACCCATGTCGTACACTGAATTCATGACTATTTGACTCCAGAAGCCATGATCTTTCCAAAATACACATCCAGATCCAGCTTTTACATACACAGCACTGTTATGGGCACTCCCTTTCATTGACTTGATAAATCCTGTGAAGACAAAATCATGGTTTCTTTTTTGCAACCCTGGAGTAAAACTCAGAATACTTTCATCGGCTTTAATGGCCTCTCCTTGGTTAATATGAAACGATTTACCTCAACACCTAGATTCTTCTTCATGTGAGTCACACAGTGGTGAGAACACAGAGAACACAACATTTGTACACATGAAGAAAAAATAAACCCAAATCAATGTACTTTGGGAAATTGGTGATTCTTTTAAAAATTATTTGTGTAAAGTCTAGAAAGGCTACAGTAGTGATTGGTAAGATGATCTCTAATGCTGCATTGTCTAGCTTTAAATCTCATTTTGTAATTTCCTGGCTAAGTGACCTTGAACATGTTCCTTAATTTCTCTGCACTACATTTTTTTTTTTTTTCACTTCTCTCTCTTTTCGGTGGTATCTGCCTGGGCAAGGTGGTTGCAGGGATTATATGATACAGTGATTAAAAGAGTCCATGGTACATAGTAGGTACTCAATATTTACAGTTATTATTACTACTGTTAATATCATTAGCGTCATTACTTCTCTTGACTTCAACTCTCCATTTCATCAGGTGCCTGGAACATGAAATGGGACCAGTTAACTAGAGGCCAGCTGTGCAGTATATGGATCTGGGATGCAGTCACCTCTAGCCTTGATTTGACATCTGGTCTCTGTGTGACAGAGTTTTGTCACCAGTCGTTTCCTAGATTCCTAAAACACCATATGTTAAAAATTAAAAGCAGAATAAGTCACATTTACAGATAATTGATTTTTGATAAGAGTAACAAGATGACTCAATGGGGAAAGGAGAGTCTTTTCAACAAGTGGTGTTGGGTCTACTACATATCCACATGTAAAAGAATAAAGTTGGACTCATACCTCACACCATATACAAAAATTTATTCCAAATGGGTCATAGATGTAAGCCTAAGAGCTAAAACTATAAAACCCTTAGAAGGAAGTTTATGAGTAAATTTTAGGAACTAGGGTTAGTCAGAGCCTTGCTAGACATGACAGCAACAAGACAAGCTATGAAACAAACAAATAGATAAATTTGACTTAATAAGAATTGAAATATTTTGCATTTCAAAGAATACCATCAAAACAGTGAAAAGACAACCCACAAAAGGGAAAAAGTATTTGCAAATAATAGCTGTATCTGGAATATACAAAGAACTTTTAAACTCAATAATAAAAAGAAAACAAATAACACAATTAAAAATGGATAAAGGATTTGAATAGATAATTTTCCAAAGCAGATACACAAATGGACAATAAACTCATGAAAACATTCTCAGCATCTCTAGCCATTAGGGAAATGCAAACAAAACCAAACTGAGACACCACTTCACACCCACTAGGATGGCTGTAATCAAAAAGACAGATACTAACAAATGTTGGAGAGAAAGTGGAGAAATTGGAACACTTATATGGTGTTGATGAGACTGTAAAATAGTGCATCTCCTTTGGAAAACAGTCTGGCAGTTCCTCAGAGGTTAAACATAGAGTCACCACTTGCCCCAACATTTCTAAGTTATACCCAAGAAAAATTAGAAAACATATGTACACAACAAAATGTGCACACAAATTTTTATAGCCGCTTTATGCATAATAGTAAAAAAGAAACAGAGGAAACAACCCAAATGACAATCAACTGATGAGTGAATAAGTAAATGTTATATAGCAATGCAATGCATATTATTTAGCCAGAAAAAAAAAGAAAAAAACACAGTATTGATACATGCTACAACATGAAATAACCTTGAAAACATTATGCTAAGTGAAAAAAGCAAGTCATGAAAGACCACATAGTGTATAATTCTATATTTGTATGAAACATTTAGAATAGGCAAATCCACAGAGACAGAATTATTGGGTTAGTGTTTGCCTAGGACTGTGGGGCTTGGGGGGTCAGTGATTGCTAATAGTTATGTAGTTTTTATAAGGGTGGTGAAGATGTTCTAAAATTAATTGTGGTAATGGTTATACAACTGTATGAATATACTAAAAACCACTGAATTGTACAAAAAAAAAAAAAGAGAGAGATTGTGGCTTTAAAAGAATTAACAGAACAAATGACACAGACCAAATCACCTCATCATGAGGGAGAGTCCTAAGACTTTAGTACTGGTAAAGATGAAGTTAGAATGATCTCAAAATTAATAACCTGAGAAATAGGTGCAGTTCAGCACATGTTTCAAATTAGAAATCAACATAGTCCTAAATCTTTATAGAGAAATAAATCCTGTCAGAATCCCTCTCTTCTGGGTGGTATTATGTGGTGAAATCTACAGATAAAATAAATGTCTTGTCACACAACATTAACATCTAGGATTATACACCAACAGTCTACCCATATCAAAAAATAAGAAAACTACATGCACGGCAATTGAGTTATTGTCATTACAAAACCCTGGAATAATTCTCTTCCTTGGCCTAAGTTCCAGACCTAATAAGAGAGCAAAGTTCTGTCAATTCTTCATCAGTAATGTTTCTTTCTTTTTTAAATTAATTTTTATTGGAGTATAGTGGCTTTACAATGTTGTGTTAGTTTCTGCTGTACAGCAAAATGGATCAGCTATACATATACATATATCCCCTCTTTTTTGGATTTCTTTCCCATTTAGGTCACCACAATGCATTAAGTAGAGTTCCCTGTGCTATATACAGCAGCTGTCCCTGACCCTTTTGGCACCAGGGACCGGTTTCCTGGAAAACAATTTTTCCATGGACTGGGGGTGGGGGGGTGATTGTTCAGGCGGTAATTCAAGCAATGGGGAGCGGCAGATGAAGCTTCGCTCGCTTGCCCGCCACTCACCTCCTGCTCTGTGGCCCGGTTCCTAACAGGCCACGGACCGATACCGGTCCATGACCAAGGGGTCGGGGACCCCTGCTCTACAGTGTGTTCTCATTAGTTGTCTATTTTATACATAGTACCAATAATGTATATGTGTCAATCCCTTACAATTGTCCTTTCTTACCACCACTAGCATCTTATTACCTCATACCTATTTTGTTTCCGTAGCTACCCAAATATTCTCTGTTTTATCTAGTTTACTTGTTTTCAATCTATTCAATATGCTGCTGTCAGATAATCATCATACATGGTTGTTATCATGTAATTCAACTATCCAGAAATATTCAGACAATTACCTGTTACTCCCTCTAGAAAAAAAAAGTCCAAGTTTCTTATTTTGGCCCTCAAGGACATCCTTCTTTATGTGCTAAGCTTCTTATCTAAACTTACCTTCTGATTCTTCTCAAGTACTCTTTTCCAACTGGACTTTCCCTAAATGGAAGATCTGTTGGTATTTACCTTTCCACCCTGTCTTATTCTCAGTATATCCAAGTTCTACCAGCCTTTAAAAATGCAGCACCTTCTTACTTTGTCACTTAATGCTAAGATCAAATTCTACCTTCGATGAAGTTTGACCTTTTTTAAGACACATTCCCTGACCCAAGCTACCATGTTTTCTGACTCATCCTTAACACTCATCATGTTGCAATTCATCAAGTATTCGTCATATCCTGCCTTGTCTACCCAAGTGAATTTTAAGCATTTCAATAGTGTCATGACTTCAACTTTTTGGGAAAGCTTCTACAGACATAGTGAGTGCTCAATAAAAATAACTCATGAATATATAAAGAGAGATATCATCAACAAAACTGAATCACAGGGTTGTAGAATAAAAAATGTTGAGAGAAGGCTTTATATATCATCTAGCATAATCATTTTGTTGTGTAACTGAGGATGCTGAAGTCCAGAAATGGGAAGAGATAGGCACAAGACCTAACATATGTTCAATGGGAGAGTCAAGACTAGACTCTGGTTTTCTTATTCCTACTCTACTTTTCCCCACTAGAATAGAATGCTTAAATCTCAGATTCTTTTCATATAGAATCATCTTAGAAGTGACTGTTTCTTCAGTTTGTTCACAGGTGGGTATGTAGTGAAGAAAGAGGGGAGAACCATCCCGCTCTTATACTGAGGTTTAGAAAAAAGGCTCAAGAGAAGTGAACACGGTACTTGTCCTATTGCAGTAGTAATTGCTCCAAAAGGAAGCTTGCCTTACAGCAAATAGATTTTGTGTCATGTAGAATAGCTCCAGAGCTAGACAACTTCCATTAAACAGTTTGGATGAATTCAGAGGGTGTCTATATCCTGGGCACACTTTCCTGGGCACACCCTGGCTCTGGCTCTCCTTGCACTCGAATTGCTGTGTAAATTACAAATGGCCAGGAAAACCAAGGAGCAAGTGGCCAATCACCCACTTGGGTATTCTCTCCTACCTCACCTGTTCTCAGAGCAAAGTGGACATACTGCAGACAAAAGCACTCTCAGGTCCATCCCACATCTTCAGGCCAGAGACCAGGTGCTTTCCTGGGGAGAAAGGCTCACTGCTTTCCAGGATACCTTGGAAGTAGGAGAGGAAAGAGCTGATACGTATTGTCGCGTTGCAAATGAAGGGTTGTGAAGATGTGTGATTTAGGAAGGGAGTTACATGAACTACTGTCTCTTCATTATTGATCCTACCCATCACCATGGCATTTTTGTTCTGAATCTGTTGCCAACTCACTGTGTGACCTTTAGCATCTATCTTAAGCTCCCTGAGTCTTGACTTTATTATTTTAGAAACAAAGATGTTGGAAAATATTAATACCGGTGTTCTTTCTGATTCTAAAGTTGTATGGTTTTAACATCTACCTTGTACATAGAGTTTATGAGTCTATAAGGCTTTTTACAACATCTCAGGCCATCCTTACTACCTGTAGCAGGTACCACATGTATCATTAGCCCCATTTCAGAGGTGAGATTATGGATAAGGGCAGACCACAACCTAATAAGTAGCATAACTGAAACCCAAATCTTCTAAACAAGGAATCAGCAAATTACAGCCTACAGGCCAAATCTGCCTGTCTGTCTGTTTTTGTAAGTAACGTTTCATTGGAACAAACCCCCACTCATTCTTTTATATCTATGTATATGTCTCTTCCTGCTTTTGCACACACAACAGCAGAGTGGAGTTCTTATAACAGAGTTGTATGTCCCGCTTGGCCTTTACAGAAAAGGCATGTTAATCCCTCTTCTAGAGCATCGGTTTGTGCTTTTCCACCATAATATCTAGCTCCTAACTCTGTAAGACCACTCCAAGCTTTTCTTGGCATCCTTATAACTAGATCTTTACACCCCTTTTGTGCTCATCTATCTCCCAAGTCCTAATTGGGTTGGGAAAATCACCTGTGGAATGAAATGCAGGAATTAAATTCATCTGATTCAGAAATCGGCATGCACATTATACATTTCTATTTTAAATGCAGTGGTTGAAAAATCAAAAAAGGGAAAAAAGAAATCTTTAATCACTTACACACCTGCTTGAGAAAAGAGACATGCTACAGTACAAATATGCTGATTTCCTTATTATTATTAGGTTGTTTAGTACTAGTGGCAATGAAACACATAAAGCCACAATCACTAGCTGAAAGCCTTTCACTGAAGCAAAGCACACAGCTTACAAACAGAAGCAAGCTGTAGAAAAAATAGTAAAATCTCTGAGGTGTGATTGAACTCTTAGTTGTAAGCACTGAATAAGGATGCTCATTCTGTGTCACAAGCCCCACCGTCACAGAAATAGTCAGTGACTGAGTATTATGGGGTTTTCTAATTTGGTGCACACATATGTGTGTGATATTTCAATTGTTACAACTCGATTGCTTTTGTAACTGTTTTTAATTACTCGTGAGACCATTTCTCAGTTCAAACTGAACATATGGGCACTTGGAATTCTTAAAATCCTACTTTTGGAGTTATCCATGGGCTGAAAAACCTGAGTGTTTCTTTGCAAGTGTAAGCAAGGTATTTTGGAAGCCTTCACAACAGCAACATGAGGGATGCAGCCTGCTAAGTCTCCACTGGGTCACTACCGTGAGAGCCCTATTCTGGGGAACTTTTCAGGCAACAGTAGGTTTCTAGTTGCTGGAAGTTCTCCAGTCACTCACTTGACAAAGATGAACCACTGTGAATGCAGCATTGGATAAGGACAAGAAATGCATGAAAGAGGATCCTTGTTTCAAAAATATCTGTGCATGATAAGGTTGTTTATTGAATTATTCATTCATTTTGCAACTGTTTTATAGAGAACCTATTATATGCCAAGCACTGTGTCTGACTCTGCAGAGAGAATTTTTTTTTAAAAGATATTTTCCCTGCTCTTATTGAGCTTAAATACTTTTAAATGTATGTAAGAATTTACAACATATATAACTAATAAGGGAATCATACCAAGATTATAAGAAATTTTAACTCAATAAGAAAAAAGATAGAAAATCCAATAGAAAAATGGGCAAAATATGTAAAAAGACACTTTACAAGACAGGATATTCAAATGACTAATAAATCTAGAAATAGATATTCAACTCCATCACTCATTAGAGAATTGCAAATTGAAACTAAAATATGATATTGCTAAATACCTGTTTTATTTTATTATTATTGTTTTGGCCATGCCGCTTGTGGGATCTTAGTTTTCTGTCCAGGGATTGAACCCGTGCCCTCATCAGTGAGGGCATGTAGTCCAAACCACTGGACCACCAGGGAATTCCCAAAATATCCATTTTAGAATGGCAAAAATTAAAAATCCAGAAATTACTGAGTGTTGACAAGGATATGGAACAACTGAAACTCTAGTTCACTGCTGGTAAGAGTGTTGACTGGTAAAACCACCTTGGAAATGTTTGCTATTATCAACTAAAATAGAAGACACCCCATGACCGAGTATTTCCAATGCAGACCTACGTTCACCAAAACACAGGAACTAGAATGCTCATAGCAGCACTGTTTGTAATAGTTCCAAATTGGAAAGTATACCTGAACACTTTTTAGAAATAAAACGAGATAAATAGACTGTAGGATTTTCACCCATAGAATAGATTTGCTATTCTATAGCAAAGAGAGTAAATGATCAAAACAAGTGAATCTCTAAAACATAATGTTGAATCCAAAAGACAATAGGAAGAAAAGATTAATGACTGTGTGTTTCTACCTAAGATACAAAAACAAAACTAACTGGTGATGCTGGAAGTCAGGATGGTGGTTACCCTCTAAGTAGGTATAAAAAGTTATAACCAGAGGGAGGCATAAGAGGGCTACTGGAGGGTGCTAATGCTTTCTTTCTTCCTTTGTGTGCTGGCTGCATGGGGGTATTCACCTTACAAAAACCTATTGAGCTGTACACACATGAGTTGTTTCATTAAAACTGCATATAAGACATTTCACAATAAAGAGCTAAAATAAATTCTGAAGCCAGTTCATGGGAAGGGACTATCTCTTCCCTGCAGGAAGCAATCTTTGGGGGTGGTGTTTGCACTAAACTCTAAAGGTGGGAATGGTTTCAACCCACAAAAAGGGGATGATGCGTTCCATGATGGGCAAAATATTCCTTCGCAGGTGGGCAGACATGGAAAAATATGGAGCAATCCATGGAACATGAGATTTATGGAAGAAGGGTAAATAAGGCTAGAAAGGTAGGCCTGAGTCAGAATGCAGGGCGCCTTGATAGAGGCATTTGGCTTTTGTGAAACAGGCAGTGGGGAGCCACTGGAAATTTCTAAGCAGGGCAGAGATGATCATAGCTGTGTTCAGGGAAGATTAACTTAGCAGTTGTATTGTAGAATGAATTGGAAAGCAAAGAAACTGAGGGAAGGGAGACCAATTTGGATGTAATTGCAATTGTCTGGGTGGTACATAATTAGGTCTAAACTGGGGTGTTAGTGTGGGTTGAAAAGAGGAGATGTTTGTAAGAGGCATTAGAGGAGACAAACTTATTGGAATTTTTTGTCGAGGGAGAGAAAAGCCTCCAAGGAGGCCAACCTGGGCGACTGGAAGATCAATCATGCCATTAACTGAAATAGATAAATTAGGATCTCTTCCTCCAGGGCAATGGCTGAGCATGGGTGATTTTTTTGTAGCTCATACATCAGAGCTATTCCCTTGGACATAGTACCTCTGTGCAGATCAATGTGGCATTTCAGGCCCTTAAGGAAGATGCCAGGGCACTTTGCCAGCCATCTACATATAAAATAAAATCTGACTTTCTTATAGAATGGAAGCTGCCAAGCTAAAAAGTGCACTTTCCAACCTTCTTGATGAATGAGGCTGGCAAGAGGAGTGGGTCACAAGAAGAAGTAAACTGTATAACTTTGAGTCTGTACCTTAGGGGAAATAGAATGTTCCTCCCCTCTTCTTTCCTTCATCCTGTTGGCTGAAATACAGATGTGATGACAGTACCTACAGCAACTCTCTAGCACTCTGAGTGGCAGCTGCAGGGCAAGTCTTAGAGCAACAAGACAGAGACAGCCTGAGTTCTTGATGATTACAGAACACTTCACTAGCCCGTGAATCTCGCTGGACCTTTATATGGCAGAGAAATAAATTCTTTCTTCTGTATGTCACTGTTAGTTTGAGTTTCTCTCTTTTACTGTAGCTGATATCCTAAATAATTCAGACCCCAAGCTTGTGGTTTTGATCCCTGAGATATTTTTCCTTATATTAAAGTATCATTTTCTGTGCAATTATTAGGTACTTGAGACTACACCAGGTTCCAGTGATAAAACAACTCATAAATGCAGAGCATACTCTGCCAACACCTAGGAACCTTCCTGAAAATATGTGGCAATGTCTCAAAAGGGCTTAACTATAACAAACAATTGCCATTTATGAAGCACTTTCAAAATACAAACACTGAGTTTCTATAAGCATCTCAAGAACACTGTAAGCTAGGTCTTATTTTTATCCCCAATTTACAGATGAGGAAACTGAGACACCCAGAAATTAGAAAACATCCCCCAAGGTCATATTGCTAATAACCATGTTTGTGTCTCCAAAATCCACTATTAAAGACCTGACACTACAAACAGCCTCATTGAAAGAGCAAAGAGATAAATCAGTCTGCATTTATCTCTACCACTGGCAAACAGTTGAAGAGTTTGAGATCAAGTCACAAAAAAGATCAAAGATTCCTATTTCATGGAATGCAGGCATTTGCTTTGACTTCTCATGATAAAGATTGATGGCTCCAAAACCTCTCCCACTTGTGACCCCGATCAGAGAACTTGGTTCGTTGATTGACTACTGGTAAAGATGACCTGAATAAAGTAAGGAATAAGGTGTGGAGAGAAAAAGCCAAGAAGAACGTGAGTGAGAGCACTTCAACCTGAAAATTAAAGTTATTTCCTCCTGAGTTTAGTAAATGAATTTAGAAAGCACCATGTAAAAGGAGATTCTGAGATATTTCTGGGAATATTGGGTGTTGTTAGGATAAAAGCATAGCTCACGAAAGAGATGAACTTGAAAGTCATTTTCATGGAAAACTGTTGAAGTGTTTGTTCAAAAAACGATAACAATAAATCTTTCCATCTCTAGTGAAACAATGTGTCCAATCATGCTATGTGTGATAAAAGAAGAGAAAGAAGTTTAACAGCTGATTTTTTGTTCATGATCATAGGACAAGGAGCATATTGTGCCTGGGGTGCAAGGGATTTTTTTTTTTTTTTTTTGCGGTACGCAGGCCTCTCACTGTTGTGGCCTCTCCCGTTGCGGAGCACAGGCTCCGGACATGCAGGCTCAGCGGCCATGGCTCATGGGCCTAGCCTCTCCGCGGCATGTGGGATCTTCCCGGACCGGGACACGAACCCGTGTCCCCTGCATCAGCAGGCGGACTCTCAACCACTGCGCCACCAGGGAAGCCCTGCAAGGGATTTTTTTTTTTTTCTTGCGTTATGCGGGCCTCTCACTGTTGTGGCCTCTCCCATTTGCGGAGCACAGGCTCCAGACGCGCAGGCCCAGCGGCCATGGCTCACGGGCCCAGCCGCTCCGCGGCATGTGGGATCCTCCCGAAACGGGGCACGAACCCGCGTCCCCTGCATCGGCAGGCGGACTCCCAAGCACTGCGCCACCAGGGAAGCCCTGCAAGGGATTTTTGATTGTGTGACTGTGGAAGAAGACTTGTGGCTGGCTGGCTGCTTTGATGCTGGGCCACCATTCATGTCAACATGTTGATGTATTTGACATTCTCACCTAACCACAGAGTGAAGGATGGAAGATTGATGAACTTGGAGCAAATCAGGACTGGTGCCAAACTCTAAAGGTGAAGATGATTTCTGTTGCAGAAGATACTGCAGGGGATATCTGAAGAGGAGGTTCCCCAAGAAACCAGAAAGGATCATTGGAAGAAGCCAGATGTCTTGCTAGAGGAATACAAGGAAAGAGCTAAAACAAACAGCAGTGAAAGACACGTCTCAGGTCTTTTTGTTGTTTGTTTTTGGCGAAGCCATCAAATGAGGCTGATGCCTCCTAAGAAGTGTCCTGGAAGTTAAGATATTCTTGGGGAAAACCTTCAGAACCTGGTGGAAGTGAACTTCACCTTCTTGTTTGTCATCAGAGCAAAATACAAAGACAAGAAGGACTCTCTCAGTGTAAATTTGAAGGTTTTTATTCAGTTTTATAGAAATTAAAACAAATTTTCAAGTTAGCAAATAAAATGCTGGTCCACATTTTTCTTGTAAAATAATGAAGTAGATTTGGGCATTCTGCTCACTGACCAGGAATATAATTCCAAGCTTTTATTGTATCCATGAAAAATCCAATTCAAATTACAGCATGTTTTCCTCTAACATGATATGCCATAAATGTCTGCGTGCCGCTATCTAAATAATATCCACAATCTAACCTAAGAAAAAATATACAGATCAATAGTTGGGACGTGTAATTGCAAAAGGCTTATTATTTTATATGCTCTTTCAGGATTCTTGAGAAATGACCAGAGGAAATGGTACAGGGCCAAACCTTGCAAATGTAAGCAGAGACACGATGCTAAATTTTCCCCATCTTACTGCTCAGAAATTGACAACTTCAGCAACCAAAGAAAATTGCCTGTATACACACGATATGACACATATCACCTAGGCAAATCACCACCCACACGATTTGGAAAACAGGGAAGGGTTAGGTGTTATGAGAGCTGGCATATGAGCAGCATTAGATTATTACAAAAATAATGTCACCTTCCATGTACAGAGTGCCTTGCTCCTGCCGAGCTCTACAGTACAACCATATCTTATTGTGAATTCTATTAATACATGATGTTCAAAGTCATCTTTCATGCACAGATCATTATTGGTTTTCATTCTCACACAGTCCCAGTATGGGGCTACCTAAAATTAATCTTGTTTCAGAAGCAGAGATTCTGTGTATGAAATGCTACGGTCATGCAATGCTGCTTGTACTAGGAGAATAAAAAATAGATCCAGCCTTGCATTATATTACAACCATGCAATTCTCTCAGTGCATGCTTAGGGTAAGTAATCTGGTGGCCCCCACAGCTCTGACTCCAGAATGATAATGATTCTACCTGTCAATAGAAAACCTGTCCCAACTGCTTGCCCCATCATCCATGTCAAGTGAGATGCCAGTAAGTTGGATAGACGGAAGGATGTGCTGGGACATCAAGTGACCTTAACATACGAGCTGGGCATGTTTCTGAACATTTATGAGCCATGGTTTACTCATTCTTAAAGTGAGCACACAGGACTTCTATGGTGGTGCAGTAGTTAATAATCCACCTGCCAATGCAGGGGACATGTGTTCAGTCCCTGGTCCTGGAAGATCCCACATGCTGCGGAGCAACTAAGCCCACAACTACTGAGCCTGTGCTCTAGAGCCTGTGAGCCACAAGTACTGAGCCTGCATGCCACAATTATGAAGCCCGCAGGCCTAGAGCCCATGCTCCACAACAAGAGAAGCCACCGCAATGAGAAGCCCGCAACAAAGAGTAGCCCCCGCTCACCGCAACTGGAGAAAGCCCACGTGCAGCAACGAAGACCCAACACAGCCAAAAATAAATAATTAAATAAATTTATATTAAAAAACAAAGTGAGCATAGATGTTTGTACTTCATTAGACCATCAGCATGATTAGCAATAAGTGACTTTGAGTCAATCTAGCTCTTACTGTTATGGAAAAAATGAGATTTTGGACAACAATGAGGAATATTCAGACTCTTCTTGCAGTTTAGAAATGGGATAGATTTTACCATGGAGATAAAGCAATAAATGAGAGGTCTTCTATCATTAGCACAATTCAAGTTTTCAAGGAAATTCTTCAAATTTACACTTTATTTTTCCTCATGAGTTTGCTCTCTCCATCAGAAAATACACCTTCTAATTGAAGAAAAAGAAAGAAAGAAAGAAAGAAAGGAAGAAAGAAAGAAAGAAGGAAGGAAAGAAGGAAAGAAAGGAAGGAAGGAAGGAAGAAAGGAAGGAAGGAAGAAAAGAAAGAAAGGAAGGAAGGAAGAAAGAAAGAAAGGAAGGAAGAAAGAGAATAAGAAACACTCCAGACTGGAAATAACTTGGAATATGGTATCATGAGTGATCAGCCTCATCTGAAGTCTAGCGTCAAACGCACCATCTGCTCCATTTACTTCTGTTCCCTGTCCTCTTAAGGAAACATGCTCTCTCAGGCTTCTGAGAGTTTACATAAACTATTCCTTCTTGAAATGCCCTTCATCTCCATATTTACTAGAACAACTGAAACCAGACATTCTCCACCTAGCACTGTTTATGATACAAAAATCAAATCCAAACGTTTGAGAAAAAATATCCTTCCTGCCTTTTGTTACCAAAACCAAAGACAGATTGTGGAGAGGATGGTCTTAGAAATAGGTGAATGAGGATAGAGATTTAGAGGAGGGTAATGACCAAGCACAGAGAGGAGAGAGGGAAAAGTGTTGTCCAATGACTGATCTAGAGACCTTAGGGTTAGGGGTGAATGAACAGCAGGAAACTTGCCTTCTTCCCTAGGGACTTAGCAAGAAAACACAGTGGCTGTGTCATCTGCCTAACTAAGAACCTCCCCTACTGCCCTGGACGCCAAGCACATCAGCACTTACCAGTCTGACCTGAAGACCACCAAGCCATTTTAGAAAGTTCTGCTATGAGTAAGAAGCCACCTAACGTAAGTCCTGGTATAAGAAGGATCCCCTTTGGAATTGCTTAGTAAGCCAGAAGGAAAAGGTTTAAAGCCAGGTTAAATCTTATTTTAGAGAACTATTGTGTCATTCTGTACTCAACTGATTTTTGAGATGAAGTTTTATATCTCTTAAAATCCTGTCTCGAGTGCATTTTCCATAGTAAACATTAATTTAATAAGTAAATGCGGATTCCTTTTTGGACAATTATCCCACTAAGTTCCTTGGAGGCCTAAGTCAGAACACAGTGTGTAAATGTTCATAGCCTCTGCCTATGCCAGTGTCATTTGTATAATTAACAGAGGAAGGAGGGAGCTGATGTAGTCATACTTGGCTACCTCAGAATAAATCAGTCCCTAGATGAAGGTCGCTTTCCTGTATTCTAAGACAGAGCCCTCTGTATGTTTACCACTCTACATTCCACCCGCTTAACAATTTGAACCCTTTTTTTTCAAACCCAATAATACCTCCTCCTTCCTCTTTCC
>NW_006770132.1:1083712-1116697 GCF_000442215.2 Lipotes vexillifer
TCTGGATGGAGGATATGAAATGGTTAGAACCTGCAGGAGAAAGACTGGGAGGAGGAGATGCCTTAAAGTGACTTACTTTCTTCAGCCTCAAAGTGGTGATTTTCAAGCCATGAACAACTAACCCTACCAAATCTTCCCCTGCTTGTCCCCCCTATGCACTCACAGCATTGTTGGGAAAATTAAGAGTAATGCTTGGAAAGAGTATGAGATCTGTGTGTGCTTCAAGTATAAGCGGCAATTATGTTAAGTATTAATAGTGCACTTGTTAAAGTCATTTATATTCCTCCTCATTTTTTATTCTTTTCTTCCTTTCTGTTATTATGTACATGATTCTTTTTTTAAGGCCAGGCATTGCATTATAAAAAATGAGATGCACCAGAAAAGAGTATTTTATGCAAATGATAAGAGCTGCACAAGAGTAAATGAAAACAATTTATAATACGTAAAGTTCTAAATCAGCTGGTGTTTAATAAAAAACAAAGTTTAGACAAATGTTCCCCATAAATCACTTTTGAATTTATTTAGTATCCTTTTTCTTTACAATACAACAGCTTCTTAGTTAAGCTAATGCAATGACTTAGTAAAGAGTTGACAATGACTCCCCTGTGCATGACACGCGTCCCCTCTTCTGAGCTTTCTTTTTTTTTTTTTTTTTTTTTTTTTTGGCGGTACGCGGGCCTCTCACTGTTGTGGCCTCTCCCATTGCGGAGCACAGGCTCCAGACACGCAGGCTCAGCAGCCATGGCTCACGGGCCTAGCCACTCCACGGCACGTGGGATCTTCCCAGACCAAGGCACAGACCCGTGTTCCCTGCATCGGCAGGCGGACTCTCAACCACCGCACCACCAGGGAAGCCCTGAGCTTTCATTTTATTCTGATTTTATATTGTCTCAGCTAATCTGGACAGCATGTGCGTGTGTGTGTGTGTGCAGAAAATTAATGTTCCATGTAAGACAAATCTGTATCCATATTCCTATGCAATAACTCTGGTTATCAGCTTAGTTACCCAGTAGTTAAAATTCAAGATCTGACAGCGATCCTGATTTTTTATTTTTCTCATACTCACATATTGTCCATCAACAAGTACCACAAGTGCTCCCTTCAAATATAACCTAAATCCAACCATTTCTCATCATCACCAGCCCTTCCACCCTAGTCTACATCAACCATCACACTACTAGACTATTGCACTATGGTCTCTCTCCTTTCACTCTTGCTTCTCTACTATCTAAACTCCACTAGGCAGACTGAGCGACATGTATAAAACATGTATCAGAAAGAATCTTTTTTTTCCTTTCCTGTTATTATGTACATAATTCTTTTCTAAACACCAGATACTGTATTATAAAGAATGAGATGCAACAGAAAAGAATCTAGGATGTGGAGAGCTAAAAAGAGCATCACCTCTACCTAAAGAACAAGAAAAAGTCAGCTAAACTATAAAACTACAACATTGTCTAAACCCATCAGATTGTTAAAGTCATAGGACAACCAAGTGAACTAAAATCCATGGAAGAAAATCCCTGCCTACCCCACCCAAGGACAGATGAAATGCACAAGCACAGGATACAGACAGGTTCTGCAATAGAAGCAGGAAGAAAAAATGAGTTAAACTATGAATAAGTTGCTAAAAGCCAAGTGTGGGCTAGCCTGTGAGTACAGCATTGCTGGCAGCTGCAGATAGGCAATGTTTAAATCCACTCTCAAGCTCTTTGTCTGTGGACCTCCACTGGGTATGTTAGGAAAGATGAGACATACTAGGAAGGTAGAGAGAGCTTATCAAAAGAGTACTGACAGGGCTTCCCTGGTGGCGCAGTGGTTGAGAGACCACCTGCCGATGCAAGGGACACGGTTTTGTGCCCCGGTCCAGGAGGATCCCACATACCGCGGAGCAGCTGGGCCCGTGGGCCATGGCTGCTGAGCCTGTGCGTCCGGAGCCTGTGTTCCGCGACGGGAGAGGCCACGGCAGTGAGAGGCCCGCGTACCGCAAAAAAAAAAAAAAAAAAGAGTACTGACACAGAGGAGAGAACAGGCTGCCGCTGTTAGAAAGGCATAGAGCCTGTGCTCCTGCTCAGACCCTTCTGGCTTGTGTCATGTGGAGCAAAAAAAAGCCTTGAACCAGCAAGGAAAGAGCAGCAACACTGTCATCCCCAGAATACAGGTAAAGACACATTGTTATGGGGGGTAGGAGGTTAGGTATGAAAGAAAATGGCAGTGTGTAAATGTTCAGAGCCTCTGCCTATGCCAGTGTCATTTGTATAATTAACAGAGGGAGGAGGGTGCTGATGTAGTCATACTTGGCTACCTCAGAATAAATCAGTCCCTAGATAAAGGTCGCTTTCCTGTATTCTAAGACAGAAAGGGCTGCTACCCCTGCAGGAGGGGTAGCAGATTGTTCTGAGCCCAGAATCCTAATCAGCACTAATAGAAGTTTTCTACCACTAGAAGAGGAGCAGGAAACTCCCACAAGACCTGTCATAGATAGAAGATAGAGTTTGTCACCTGACACAGAGAAGATGGGAGACAAGCTAAAACTCTCTAAGTTCAGGCACATACAGCCTACCTAAGTGAGGAAGGATCAGGTCAAATTAGACCCTCTTCAATCAATCATATTATCCTAGCAAGCCAAGGTAACAAGTAAAAATAGTATATAGCTGGGAGAGGAGAAATATCATGGAGGCTACCCGCTCTGTGATACAGACATACAGTGATGGCTAAAAGCTGAAAGTGGACCCCAAGCATTGAGAAAAATCTTCTAGTAAACAGCTTCCACTTTAAGAAAAAGGCATCAGAAGAATTTGAAGATTATTATGCACTGAAATTAACCATAAATACAACAAAAAAACAAACCTATCTCAACTCCTAAGTTGAATCAATCTCCCATACTAACTGCCTGAGAAGAGATATGTCCATTTCCAGATGGAAATACTGTTGACTTCAGTCTCTTCTATTCTGCATGAGATATCTGTCACTCAGTGCCATAGTATAAATAACATGCAAAGAGTAAAGGAAATGAAAATTCTTTAAAGAGACGAAGAAATCAACACAACTAGACTTATAGATTACACAGGCATTGGAACTGAATCTTAAAATATCTATGATTAGAATCGTAAAGGAGCTAGTGAAAAACATAAATAATATGTGTAAACAAATGGAAAATTTCAGCAGAGAGATGGGAATTATAAAAAAAAATGAGTCAAATGGAAGTTACAAATAATAATACTTGTTAAAAGTATTATATCAAAGATAAAGAATTACTTGAATGGGTTTATAGTAGTCTCAATTGAGCCAAGAAAAGATTCAATGAATGTAAGATTAAGTCAACAGAAATTACCTAATCAAAACCAAAAAGAGCAAAATAAATAAAACAGCATCTAAGCCTGTATGAAAACACCAATTCTTCTAAAATGCATGTAACTGTATTCCCATCAATAGAAAAGAAAAAAATACTGGAAGTGAAGAAATACATAAAGAAATAAATACCAAGATTTTTCCAAAAATAATGAAAAATATAAAGCTACAGATCCAAGAAGTACAGTGAATCTCCAAGATGGTTTTTTTAAAGACAAATTAGACACCAAGATATATTATTCAAACTCCTGAAAACCAAAAATAAAGAGAAAATCTTGAGGGACACTTGTGTAAAAAGACATAGTACATCCAGAGGAACAAACAAGAATTATAACACACTTCTTAGCAGAACAATGCAGACCAGAAGAAAAATGTAGTGATATATTTAAAATTCTGAAAGAGGAGACCTTCAAGATGGCAGAGGAGTAAGATGTGGAGATCACCTTCCTCCCCACAAATACATCAGAAATACATCTACACGTGGAACAGCTCCTACAGAACACCTACTGAACGCTGGCAGAAGACCTCAGACTTCCCAAAAGGGGAGGACACTCCCCACCTACCTGGGTAGGGCAAAAGAAAAAAGAAAAAACAGAGACAAAAGAATAGGGACGGGACCTGCGCCTCTGGGAGGGAGCCGTGAAGGAGGAAAAGTTTCCACACACTAGGAGCCCCTTCACTGGGAGAGACGGAGCGGGGAGCTTCGGAGCCGCGGAGGAGAGCGCAGCAACGGGGGCGCGGAGGGCAAAGCGGAGAGATTCCCGCACAGAGGATCGGCGCCGACCGGCGCTCACCAGCCCGAGAGGCTCGTGTGCTCACCCGCCGGGGCGGGCGGGGCTGCGAGCTGAGGCTCGGTTTCGGTTTCGGTCGGAGCTCAGGGAGAGGACTGGGGTTGGCGGCTTGAACATAGCCCGAAGGGGTTAGTGCGCCACGGCTAGCCGGGAGGGAGTCCGGGGAAAAGTCTGGACCTGCCAAAGAGGCAAGAGACCATTGCTTTGGGGTGCACTAGGAGAGGGGATTCAGAGCACAGACCAAACGAGCACCAGAGACGGGCGCGAGCCGTGGCTATCAGCTCAGACACCAGAGACGGGCATGAGACGCTAAGGCTGCTGATGCAGCCACCAAGAAGCCTGTGTGCGAGCACAGGTCACTATCCACACTTCCCCTCCTGGGAGCCTGTGCAGCCCGCCACTGCCAGGGTCCCGTGATCCAGGGATAACTTCCCTGGGAGAACACACAGTGTGCCTCAGGCTGTTGCGATGTCACAGTGGCCTCTGCTGCCACAGGCTCACCCTGCATTCTGCACCCCTCCCTCTCTACAGCCTGAGTGAGCCAGAGCCCCCTAATCAGCTGCTACTTTACACCTTCAGGTCTGAGCAAAGAACAGAAGCTCTCAGGCAACCTACCGGCAGAGGCAGGGCCAAATCCAAAGCTGAAAGGGAAATGTTCTTTTCACATTGTTCCTTTCACAACAAACAAAGGGAAATGTCTGTTCCCAGGAGCTGTGGGAACAAAGAGGAGAAAGGGAAATTTCTCCCAGCAGCCTCAGGAGCAGTGGATTAAATCTCCACAATCAACTCGATGTACCCTGCATCTGTGGAATACCCGAATAGACAACGAATCATCCCAAATTGAGAGGTGGACTTTGGGAGCTACTGTAGACTTAGGGTTTGCCTCCTGCATCCAATTTCTTTCTGGTTTTATGTTTATCTTAGTTTAGTATTTAGAGTTTATTATCATTGGTGGATTTGTTTATTGATTTGGTTGCTCTCTTCCTTTTCTTTTTATATATAGATTTTTTTCTTCCACTTTCTCTTTTTGTGAGTGTGTATGTGTATGGCACTTTGTGTGATTTTGTCTGTATAGCTTTGCTTTTACCATTTGTCCTGGGTTCTGTCTTTTTTTTTTTTTTTTAGTATAGTTTTTAGCACTTGCTATCATTGGTGGATTTGTTTTTTCATTTGGTTGCTCTCTTCTTTCTTTCCTTTTAATTTTTTTATTTTTAATAATTTAAAAGTTTTTTTTATTTTAATAACTTTCTTTTCTCTTCTTGCTTTCTTTCTTTTTTTCTCCCATTTCTTATGAGCTGTGTGGCTGACAGGGTCTTGGTGCTCCACCCACGTGTGAGGCCTGTGCCTCTGAGATGGGAGAGCCGAGTTCAGGAAACTGGTCCACCCAAGACTGCCCGGTTCCATGTAATATCAAATGGTGAAAGCACTCCCAGAGATCCCCATCTCAGGTGAAGACCCAGCTCCACTCAACAACCAGCAAGCAACAGTGCTGGACACCCTTTACCAAACAACTAGAAAGACAGGAACACAACCCTACCCATAGTAGAGAGGCTGCCTAAAATCATAATAAGTTCACAGGCACCCGAAAACACACCACCAGACGTGGTCCTACCCACCAGAAGACAAGATCTAGCCTCATCCACCAAAACACAGGCACCAGTCCCCTCCACCAGGAAGCCTACACAAGCCACTTAACAAACCTTAGCCACTGGGGGGCAGACACCAAAAACAATGGGAACTATGAACCTGCAGCCTGCAAAAAGGAGACCCCAAACACAGTAAGTTAAGCAAAATGAGAAGACAGAGAAACACACAGCAGCTGAAGAAGCAATGTAAAACCCACCAGACCAAACAAATGAAGAGGAAATCGGCAGTTTACCTGAAAAAGAATTCAGAGGAATTATAGTAAAGATGACCCAAAATCTTGGAAATAGAATGGAGAAAATACAAGAAATGTTTAACAAGGAACTAGAAGAACTAAAGAGCAAACAATCATGAACAACACAATAAATGAAATTAAAAATTCTCTAGAAGAAATCAACAGCAGATAAATGAGGCAGAAGAATGGATAGGTGACCTGGAAGATAAAATAGTGGAAATAACAACCGTGGAGCAGAATAAAGGAAAAAGAATTAGAAGAATTGAAGACAGTCTCAGAGACCTCTGGGACAACATCAAACAAACCAACATTCAAATTACAGGGGTCCCAGAAGAAGAAGAGAAAAAGAAAGGGACTGAGAAAATATTTGAAGAGACTATAGCTGAAAACTTCCCTAATATGGGAAAGGAAATAGTCAATCAAGTCAAGGAAGTGGAGAGAGCCCCATACAGGATAAACCCAAGGAGAAACACACCAAGACACATGTTAATCAAACTATCAAAAATTAAGTGCAGGGCTTCCCTGGTGGCGCAGCGGTTGAGAGTCCGCCTGCCTATGCAGGGGACGCGGGTTCGTGCCCCGGTCTGGGAAGGTCTCACATGCCACGGAGTGGCTGGGCCCGTGAGCCATGGCCGCTGAGCCTGTGCGTCCGGAGCCTGTACTCCACAACAGGAGAGGCCACAACAGTGAGAGGCCCGCATACTGCAAAAAAAAAAAAAAAAATTAAGTGCAAAGAAAAAAATATTAAAAGCCAGCAAGGGAAAAATAACAAAAAACATACAAGGGAATCCCCATAAGGTTAACAGCTGTACTTTCAGCAGAAACTCTACAAGTCAGAAGGGAGTGGCAGGACATATTTAAAGTGATGAAAGGGAAAAACCTACAACCAAGACTACTCTACCCTGCAAGGACCTCATTCAGATTGGACGGAGAAATTAAAACCTTTAAAGACGAGCAAAAGCTAACAGAAGTGAGCACCACCCAACCAGATTTACAACAAATGCTAATGGAACTTGTCTAGGCAGGAAACACTAGAGGAGGAAAAGACCTACGACAACAAACCCAAAGCAATTAAGATAATCATAAAAGGAACATATATATCGATAACTACCTTTAATGTAAATGGATTAAATGCTCCAACCAAAAGACATAGACTGGCTGAATGGATACAAAAAGAAGACCCATATATATGCTGTCTACAAGCGACCCACTTCAGACCTAGAGACACATACAGACTGAAAGTGAGAGGATGGAAAAAGATATTCCATGCAAAGGGAAATCAAAAGAAAGCTGGAGTAGCAATTCTCATGTCAGACAAAATAGACGTTAAAACAAAGACTATTAGAAGAGACAAAGAAGGACACTACAGAATGATCAAGGGATCAATCCAAGAAGATATAACAATTGTAAATATTTATGCACCCAACATAGGAACACCTCAATACATAAGACAAACACTAACAGCCATAAAAGGGGAAATCGACAGCAACACAATCATACTAGGGGACTTCAACACCCCACTTTCACCAATGGACAGATCATCCAAAATGAAAATAAATAAGGGAACACAAGCTTCAAATGACACATTAAACAAGATGGACTTAATTGATATTTATAAGACATTCCATCAAAAAAACCAGAATACACTGTCTTCTCAAGTGCTCATGGAACATTCTCCAGGATAGATCATATTTTGGGTCACAAATGAAGCCTTAGTAAATTTAAGAAAAGTGAAATCATATCAAGTGTCTTTTCAGACCACAACGCTATGAGACTAGATGTCAATTACAAGAAAACATCTGTAAAAAATATGAACAAATGGAGGCTAAACAATACACTACTAAATAACCAGGAGATCACTGAAGAAACCAAAGAGGAAATCAAAAAATACCTAGAAACAAATTACAATGAAAACACGACAACCCAAAACCTATGGGATGTAGCTAAAAAACATTTCTAAGAGGTAAGTTTATAGCAATACAATCCTACCTTAAGAAACAAGAAACATGTAAAATAAACAACCTAACCTTACAACTAAAGCAGTTAGAGAAAGAACAAAAACAATCCCAATGTTAGCAGAAGGAAAGAAATCATAAAGATCAGATCAGAAATAAATGAAAAAGAAATGAGGGAAACAATAGCAAAGATCAATAAAACTAAAAGCTGGTTCTTTGAGAAGATAAACAAAATTGATAAACCGTTAGTCAGACTCATCAAGAAAAAAAGGGAGAAGACTCAGTTCAGTAGAATTAGAAGTGAAAAAGAAGTAACAACTGACACTGCAGAAATACAAAGGATCATGAGAGATGACTACAAGCAACTCTATGCCAATAAAATGGACAACCTGGAAGAAATGGACAAATTCTTAGGAAAGCACAACCTTCTGAGACTGAACCAGGAAGAAATAGAAAGTACAAACAGATCAATCACAAGCACTGAAATTGAGACTGTGATTAAAAATCTTCCAACAAACAGAAGCTCAGGACAAGATGGCTTCACAGGCGAATTCTATCAAACATTCACAGAAGAGCTAACACCTATCCTTCTCAAACTCTTCCAAAATATAGCGGAGGGAAGAACACTCCCAAACTCATTCTACAAGGCCACCATCACCCTTATACCAAAACCAGACAAAGATGTCATGAAAGAAAACTACAGGCCAACATCACCGATGAACATAGATGCAAAACTCCTCATCAAATACTAGCAAACAGAATCCAACAGCACATTAAACGGATCACACACCATGATCAAGTGGGGTTTATTCCAGGAATGCAAGGACTCTTCAATATACACCATATTAACAAACTGAAGGATAAAAACCGTATCATCATCTCAATAGATGCAGAAAAAGTTTTTGACAAAATTCAACACCCATTTATGATAAAAACCCTGCAGAAAGTAGGCATAGAGGGAACTTACCTCAACATAATAAAGGCCTTATAAGACAAACCCACAGCCAACATCGTTCTCAATGGTGAAAAACTGAAACCATTTCCTCTAAGATCAGGAACAAGACAAGGTTGTCCACTCTCACCACTGTTATTCAACATAGTTTTGGAAGTTTTAGCCACAGCAATCAGAGAAGAAAAAGAAATAAAACGAATCCAAATCAGAAAAGAAGAAGTAAAGCTGCCACTGTTTGCAGATGACATGATACTATACACAGAGAATCCTAAAGATGCTACCAGAAAACTACTAGAGCTAATCAATGAATTTGGGAAAGCAGCAGGATACAAAATTAATGCACAGAAATCTCTGGCATTCCTATAGACTAATGATGAAAAATCTGAAAGTGAAATCAAGA
This sequence comes from Lipotes vexillifer, assembly GCF_000442215.2. Taxonomy (NCBI): domain Eukaryota; kingdom Metazoa; phylum Chordata; class Mammalia; order Artiodactyla; family Lipotidae; genus Lipotes; species Lipotes vexillifer. The sequence continues at coordinate 1,093,041 of NW_006770132.1, forward strand.
AAACACTCCCATTTACCATTGCAACAAAAAGAATAAAATATCTAGGAATAAACCTACCTAAGGAGACAAAAGACCTGTATGCAGAAAATTATAACACACTGATGAAAGAAATTAAAGATGATACAAATAGATGGAGAGATATACCATGTTCTTGGATTGGAAGAATCAACATTGTGAAAATGACTCTACTACCCAAAGCAATCTACAGATTCAATGCAATCCCTATCAAACTACCACTGGCATTTTTCACAGAACTAGAACAAAAAATTTCACAATTTGTATGGAAACACAAAAGACCCCGAATAGTCAAAGCAATATTGGGACAGAAAAATGGAGCTGTAGGAATCAGGCTCCCAGACTTCAGGGTATACTACAAAGCTACAGTAATCAAGACAGTATGGTACTGGTACAAAAACAGAAATATAGATCAATGGAACAAGATAGAAAGCCCAGAGATAAACTCATGCACCTATGGTTACCTTATTTTTGATAAAGGAGGCAAGAATATACAATGGAGAAAAGACAGCCTCTTCAATAAGTGGTGGTGGGAAAACTGGACAGGTACATGTAAAAGAATGAAATTAGAACACTCCCTAACACCATACATAAAAACAAACTCAAAATGGATTAAAGACCTAAATGTAAGGCCAGACACTATAAAACTCTTAGAGGAACACATAGGCAGAACACTCTATGACATAAATCACAGCAAGAACCTTTGTGACCCATCTTCTAGAGAAATGGAAATAAAATCAAAAATAAATAAATGGGACCTAATGAAAGTTAAAAGCTTTAGCACAGCAAAGGGAACCATAAACAAGATGAAAAGATAACCCTCAGAATGGGAGAAAATATTTTCAAATGACGCCACTGACAAAGGATTAATCTCCAAAATTTAAAAACAGGTCATGCAGCTCAATATCAATAAACAAACAACCCAATCCAAAAGTGGGCAGAAGACCTAAATAGACATTTCTCCAAAGAAGATATACAGGTTGCTAACAAACACATGAAAGGATGTTCAACATCACTAATCATTAGAGAAATGAAAATCAAACTACAATGAAGTATCACCTCACACCAGTCAGAATGGCCATCATCAAAAAATCTACAAAAAATAAATGCTGGAGAGGGTGTGGAGAAAAGGGAACCCTCTTGCACTGTGGGTGGGAATATAAATCGATACAGTCACTATGGAGAACAGTACGGAGGTTCCTTAAAAAACAAAAAATAGAACTACTATACAACCCAGCAATCCCTCTATTGGGCATATACCCTGTGAAAACCATAATTCAAAAAGAGTCATGTACCACAGTGTTCATTGCAGCTCTATTTACAACAGCCAGGATATGGAAGCAACTTAAGTGTCCATCGACAGTGCACATATATACAATGGAATATAACTCAGCCATAAAAAGATAGGAAATTGAGTTATTTGTAGTGAGGTGGATGGACCTAGAGTCTGTCATACAGAGTGAAGTAAGTCAGAAAGAGAAAAACAAATACTATATGCTAACACATATATATGGAATCTCAAAAAACAACAACAGAAAAAGGTTCTGAAGAACCTAGAGGCAGGACACGAATAAAGACGCAGACGTAGAAATCGACTTGAAGACATCGGGAGGGGGAAAGGTAAGCTGGGGCAAATTGAGAGAGTGGCATGGACGTATATACACTACCAAATCTAAAATAGATAGCTAGTGGGAAGCAGCCACATAGCACAGGGAGATCAGCTTGGTGCTTTGTGACCACCTTGAGGGGTGGGATAGGGAGGATGGGAGCGAGGCGAAAGAAGGAGGAGATATGGGGATACATGTATATTTATATGTATAGCTGATCCACTTTGTTATAAAGCAGAAACTAACACACCACTGTAAAGAAATTATACTCCAATAAAGTTTTTTTTTTTTTTTGCGGTACGCAGGCCTCTCACTGCTGCGGTCTCTCCCACTGCGGAGCACAGGCTCTGGACGTGCAGGCCCAGCGGCCACTGCTCACGGGCCCAGCCGCTCCACGATACGCTGGATCCTCCCAGACTGGGGCATGAACCCGCGTCCCCCAAATCGGCAGGCAGACTCCCAACCACTGCGCCACCAGGGAAGCCCCAGTAAAGATTTTAAAAATAAAATAAAATAAAATTCTGGAAGAGAAAAGAAAACATCTCAATCTACATAATTACACCCAGCAAAAATATATTTCAAAACTTAAGATTAAATAAACACTTTTTCAAAAAATAAACACATCAAACAAACTAAAAGCTGACTTTATTGTCAGCAGATTTAAGCTACACAGAATATTAAAAATTTTTTTCACTCTGAAGAAATATGATACCAGATAGAAACTTGAATCTGCAAAAATTATAGTGAAGTCTGGAAATGCTCAAAATAAAGGTAAATATATAAAGACCATTTTTAAAATAGTAATGACTCCAAAGGATAAGTGACTATCTAATGAAAAAACAATAACTGTTTGGGGATTTACATAAAATATGTAAAAGTATCATCAATGCTAGCAATATCAAAAAAGTAGGGAGGAAAGAATTGGAAGTATATTGTTGGAAGGCTTTTACACATTATGTGAGGTGATATAATATCATTTGAAAGTAGACTGTGATAAGTTAATGATATATATTGTAAATCCTGGAGGTAACATTAAAGAATATTTTAAAAACAAGCATTGATAATAAACCAATAATAGAGATAAAATAGAATCATTAAAATCATTATGTTTGTCCTTAATTTGAATATTTCTGATATGGACATATTATAGTTATTATTGTCTAGTGGACTCCCCCAAAACAAGTCAAATTGCAGTTATCATTGCATAATAACTGCAAATGATGGTATAAAGTAAAACCCTCAGTGAAAGTATTTTGGTTACAAATTACTGTGTAAATAACAGATGTGCATCATTATCTGTGACCTATCAAATCACTTCCTTCAAAGTCTGTTAGGGATTAGTCATTGCACATCTATTACTCAGCTCTTGCACAGACAGCAATGTATGTAGTTTTGTTGCTTCCATGTCACCCAGTGATAAGACAACATGACATTTTATAAAAATGGATAATCTAAAGAGAGAATTGGCCAAGAAAAATGAACTTGCAGCAAAGAAACAAAAAGTGATGATGCTATAAGTGATATTCAAATTGAACATAAATAAAGTTATGGAAGAAGTAGCTGATCATAGGCATATTGATACCATTGTTGTCCAACAGACTGTAGGTATGCAGCCAGAAGAACTTAGGAAAAACTTACTGATGCAAAGGAGGGATTTGGTTGTGAAGAAAAAAATTAAAGTGTTCCAGAAGAAGTGATGCTGGTAAAAATACATTAAAGGAACTCTCAAAGATATTTCACAACACTGGAAGCACAAAGGACAAAATGTTGAAAGCTGATACAAACTTAGAAAAGAGTATGACAATCTGTTAAGAAACAGACAAGATGCTTACTCCATATGATATGTTCTATTATGAGAAGGCAAGCACTATTCAGTCTACTCCTGATAACTACTTTACAAAGAAATAAAACCTTAATTCTTAATGTTTCTAATGTTTTAAATTACAGTGTACTAAGGAAATTTTAGTTTTCTATTTATCATTTTCTATACATTTATAACATTAAGAGAGTATTTAATGTTTTGAAAAAAAAAATAAGGGCCACAGAACAATCATAGACGATCCCATTGATTTTTACTATCACTTGGTGTGATTTCAGCTTGCGTGGTCATTTTTATAGTCCCACACTACTGTGTAAAGCAAAGGCTTCTTGTAATCAATCCCAAAGCAAGCAAAAAATGGAGAAAAGGTCAAGAAACGGGATGAATTTTAAAAAATAGCCAGGTGATATTTTTTTTAAAAACCCATAACAATAATTTCATTAAATGTAAGTATTCTAAACATCTCAGTTAAAAGACAGATATTGTCATATCAGACTCTAAAAAAAGCAAGGCCCAAATTTATTTATAAAATATTATAAGTAAGAAGATAGAAAAAGAAATGCTATGAAAACACTAAGCAAAAGGAAGCTGGAGTGGCTATATAAATATCAGGCAAAGCAGACATCAGAATAAGAAATATTACCAAGGATTAAAAAAAAGTATTATATACGGACAAAGAAGTAAAAAAAAAAAAAAACCCAAATATGTATGCACCTAACATAAAAGCCTCAATATACATGAAGCAAAAACTAATAATTTGTGACTTCAGAAATCCTCTCAGGAATACATAAGGCAAGTAAAAATATACTAATATAGCTATGGAACACCTGAAAGAGAGTGTTACCCAATGAGACCAAGTGCCACTTATAGACACACCATCAAAGAGCAGAATTATATTATATGCCATAAAAAAGCCTCAACATAAATTCAAGTTAATTTAAATTACATAAACTATGTTATCAAATTATGAAGTTATAAATTTTTCAATAACAAAAAATATCTAGAACCATCTCCCAAATTTAGACATTAAACACACTTCTAAATAACCTATGAGTCAAATAAGAGGTTACAAAAGATATCAGAAAATATTTTAACTGAATGGAAATTAAAACATATTCAAATGTGTGAGATGCAGCTAAAGCAGTGATTAAGGAAAAATGTATAGAATTAAAGGTATGTTCTGTTCGAAAAAAATAATGTCTTGAATCCATCATCTAAACTTTTACCTTATGAAACTAGAAAAAGAAGAACAAATTGTACTTATAGCAAGTACGAAAGAAGGACATAATAATAATAAGAGCAAAAATGAATAAAATTGAAAAAGAGAAACAATGGAAAGACCAATTAAAACAACAACTAGTGTTTTTAAAAGATTAATAAAATTGATAATCTCTTAGTCCAGTATCTACAAACGACAGCCCATGGGCAAATCCAGCCTACTGTTTGTTTCGGTAAATAAAGTTTTATTGGAACATAGATAAATGCACTTGGTTATTTTCTCTGGTTGCTTTCCACTACGAGAGGGTTCAGTAGTTGAAACAGAGACCAAGTGACCTGCATATACAAAAATATTTACTATGTAGTCTATTATACAAAAAGTTTACCAAGTTCTATCCTGCTCTCACCCAACTGAGGAAGAAAAAGAGAGAGAATAAATACATTTTCAATGATCAAAATTTTGAAATAGGGGATTTTATTACAGATCCCATAGATATTAAAAGGATAATAAAGATATAAAGCAAAAAAAAAAGAAAGAAACAAAAACAAACCTTTATCTCACAAATTGGATAAATTAGGTGAAATGAACAAATTTCTTGGAAGACATAAACTACCAAAGCTCTCTCATGAAGAAATGGATAACATGAAGTCTCTATTAAAGAAACTGAGATTGTGGCTAAAATCTTTCACACAAAGAAAACATCAGACCCAAGTGTCTTCAATGAGGAATTCTACGGAACAGTTAAGAAAGAAATAACATCATTTCTACATAAGCTTTTCCAGAAAACAAGAGCAGAAGAAACATTTCCCAACACGTTATAAAGCCAGAATTATGCTGAGATCAAAACAAAAACAATCCACAAACAGAAATCTGCAGAGTAATATCCCTCAGGATCATAGGAACAAAAATCCTCAACAAAATATTCAAAAACTGAGTCCAGCAAGATTTTTAAAAGATAGTACACCATGACCAAGGAGGAATGCAAGTTTGGTTCAACATTAGAGAATCAATTAGTGTAATTCACCATCCTAGTAGACAGAAGAAGAAAACTCATACAATCGTATAATAGATGCAGAAAAAGCCTTTCCCAAAATTTGACATCCATTCATGATAAATACTCGCAGCAAAACTAACAATGAAAGGGAACTTCCTCAGGGTGATAAAGCTCATCTACAAAAAAACTTACAGCAAATATCATGCTTATTAATGAAAACTAACTGCTTTCCCCTTAGACTGACTCTGCATTAAACTGTTTCATTCCCTCATATTGGTTTAGCTATTCCTATCAATTATTTTCTTTACAAATTCCTAACAGGAAGAAAGAAGTTTAAGTAGCACCCTCATGGTAGCTTTTGACCTAATTGAGGGGATGCATTAGAAATTCGTAAGTAGCGATACAGTAATAAAAAAGTAAAACTGATAAAAAATAAGACATTTAGCATGCCATTGAAAATGCCCTATGGCTATATGGGCAAATTCTCATATTTGGGGACAGACTTAGATTTTACTTCAGAGGACAGGTGATCTCTATGTGCTAGGATTGTGCTGGCAGTTCTTTTGGTGGAAGGAGGATTTGACTGTAAAGCAAAATAACAGAAAAAACATTCCATACATGATCAACAACAAAATGCAGTTTTTCGGGCTTCCCTGGTGGCGCAGTGGTTGAGAGTCCCCCTGCCGATGCAGGGGACACGGGTTCGTGCCCTGGTCGGGGAGGATCACACGTGCCGCGGAGCGGCTGGGCCCGTGAGCCATGGCCACTGAGCCTGCGCGTCCGGAGCCTGTGCTCCGCAATGGGAGAGGCCACAGCAGTGAGAGGCCCGTGTACCGCACCAAAAAAAAAAAAAAAAATGCAGTTTTTCCTCTTGTCTCAAGAGGAAAAGTCATCATTTTCTTTGAGAAATAGAACTGGAATTAGGACTAACCAAAAGAAACCTGGTGAAATCAGTAAAGAGCCTCTTAAACAACTGCTTTGTAGAATTTTCCAGCCACAGTTTCTGTCATTAAAAGTACAAAAATGAATATGGTCCCATCCAGGCTTTCTGCTCTCCTAGAAACGGCTTTATGGCCAGAGGTAAGAATTTGACACTGCCTTTGATCTTCTGATTTGAAAAGTTCACAAAGAACATGTAGAATGAATGACTGGTCTTAAGTTAACAGACCCATACCATTCTGTGCCAAGATCAACTTTTTGCTAAACCCTGTCCTGAAAAAACAACTTTTGGTCCATCAGCCAGGCTGGACAAAGGTCAAAGTTATATTCACCACGCATCTCTTCCTTACAAAAATATTTTGGGTTGCACTATCGCTAAGCTACATATAACTGATATAGCTTACCTGTGGTATCTTTTCTTTAATTCCCCCAAATCAAATAGAAAAGGCTTTCTAGATTAGAGGTGCCTGTTCTCAAACAATAGGTGTTTGTCTAGCCTTAAATAGACACCCATGGGACCACCTTCTGATAAAAGGTGATCCACAGGTCCTAAAGCAGCAGCTTCCCCTAGGAAAGTGGTTGAGGCTAGCACTCACCCTTAAGGGCTCAGAACTTAGATAATGAACTTGGATAATGCTTTCCAAAGCCAAATGAGAGTAAATTGAAAGAGCTCAGCCCACCTTGGTGAGAAAGGACACCAAGTTTCACAGGGGGTTTTAGTCACCACATTGATGACTGGTAGTGAATGAATTCTACAGTGAAAAAGCAAATGGTTGTATGAGAGAGGATGTGAAATAGTAGCAATCAGGAAATGTCACTGGGTCTAAGACTTCTGCCAGTGAGGGAGCTCTTTTCATCTCTGATGCAATACAGCAGTCATTCTCCCTGCCAAAATCCAGGATGGGATAAGCAAAAAAAACCCTATTCTTCCCCAGCACAGCTGAGTTCCAAAGAGGGATGATGCAAGAAAAAGAGATCAGAGGGAGGGGAAAAAGAAAAGGAAAAGGAAACAGAGCAAGAACAAACAATTTCAAAACTGTATCAGACAAGAGAGGTCATTGCCTGGGTAAGGAATGGCAGATGTTATAGACTTATCTATTGCCTGCCTCCTTCCCATAGAGCAAAAGAGCATGAGATCAAAGACTTTAATCATCTCGTTCACTCCTGTTTTTTCAGTGGCTCATAGAGGTCCCAGAGTAATCTGATGCTCAATAAGTACTTGCCCCATAAATGAATGAAGGAAAATATAATGAATACTTATCGTGTATTAAATAAATAGACTACTCATTAAGATAACTCTCCATTAAACTGTTTTACTCTCCTATATTGGTTTAGCTATGTTCATCAATTATTTTCTTTGCAAATTCTTAATAGAAAGAAGGAAGGAAGAAGAGAAAGAGAAGGAAGGAAGGAAGGAAAGAAGGGAAGGAGGGAGGGAGGGAGGAAGGAAGGAGGTAAGGGGAAGAAAAACACTGTAGACATTGTTGCATAATCATTATCACTATTTGGACTGAGTGTCAATGAATTGAAAAACAAATTGAGATTTTAGTGGCCAAAGAGAGCAGACCAGTCTAACTGTGCCCCATACAAAAGAAGACATTTCTTCATTCTTCCTGATGGGCACCACTTCTAACAGATGTCTTCTACTGTAAGACAAGGCACTTTTCTGTCTCTCTAGGCTGACCTCCTCTGACATTAACTTTGTAGACTTGAATGTCCTGCCCTTGTTCTAACACGGTGCCTTTGCATATGCTGTACTTGATGTTTGAAGCATCTCACCTCCCTTCTTCAGTTGGCAAACACTTACAAATGTCACAAGGTGAATGAGTCTTCTCTGCACCTCCTCCCTGCTCTCTCTACACTTCTCTGAAGCTGTCTGTTGTCTAGCCCTTATGACTCGGTATGATGATATTAGTTTGCCTCTTAGATTATCCCACCAGGATGTGAATGCCAGGAGTTGAGAGCTTTAGTTTGCATCAAGCACAGTGCCTAAGCACAGAGGAGACAGTATATAAGTATTAAAGGTAAGAAGTGAGGGAGAGAGAGAAGGAGGAAAGGATGAAAAGAGGACATTTCTTTCTATAAAGAAACACAATATCTCCCTCTCTGTATGTTGCAGTAATTAAATCAGCCTTCCAGAACCAACAGAACTTCAAATTGTTTCCAAAAGTTGAAATTTCATTTAAGAAAGAGACCCTTCAAGTTCTACTCTTTTAGACAATCATATAACCATTTTAGATAGAAATCTAAATGTTTGATTGGACAAATCCTATGACAAATCCCCAACCCTTTCAATCACTCTTCCTTTCAAATAGCCTTTCTGAAGTTTGCTGACTTATGGCACCAAGGTCCTTCTTTCCTTTCCATGCCAAGCCTCATAAACTGTCTTCTCTCCGTTATGAGGACTCTCCTTCCCTGCTGATTACAGGGCAATTCTGGGAGGGGGCATTCAGTTATTTTAAATGCAAAGAGAACATGTGATTCTGATGTGTAAAGGAGGGGTGAGGCACACCAGCTCAGGGCTGCCCAGCAGTTGCTTGCTCCCTTCCTAGAGATGTAGTGCTTACAAATAATAGACACTTATTTTAAATTTTGAGTCTACAAGGATTGCGTAAACCTAAGATAACTCAGGGTCCATATAACCTCTGGGGAGAATGCTATCTGATGCCTTATTGCTGTCAATTTTCACCCAAGAGAAATATCCATATGTCAATATCCACAATGCCTAGGATTCAACTTCCCTATCCTGTTTTGAAACTCAGGATTTCCCCTTTTGCCCATCATTAAGCTTCTGATTGACAAGAATCCTCAAAGATTATGGTTAGTGGTGCCTAGATTACATTTGCAAGTTCCTTTTGCACCCTGAGATGGAAGTCATCTGGGCTGAGGTTTTAAACTTCTTTAAGCAGGTAAGCACTTGTTTCCTGCTTATCTATCCTGAGTAGTCACTGCATTTTTACACTGTTATCTTCTCTCTTACCATTTTAAAGCCTAGTTCAGTTACTAAAAATCTCACAGCAAACTAAGTTGGGAATACCTCTCTCTCCCCGCTACCACCTGTTAAATGGCATCAACTGCTTGGAATGGGCCTAAAGGCTTGTGCTATCGAGGAAGCTTAAAAGGCCCTTTGTGTTCTATTCAGTATCTTTGCATGTTTCAATTCCTTCTCAACTTTCATCTTTTTTTCTTTTTGAATTTTATTTTATTTTACTTGGAAAATAAAATGTTTATTTCATTAGGTTTCATTTGTCCCATTTGTTTACTTTTGTTTTTATTTCAATTACTCTAGGGGGTGGGTCAAAAAAGATCTTGCTGCAATTTATGTCAAAGAGTGTTCTCTATGTTTTCCTCTAAGAGTGTTATAGTGTCCGGTCTTACATTTAGGTCTCTAACCCATTTTGAGTTTATTTTTGTGTATGGTGTTAGAGAGTGTTCTAATTTCATTCTTTTACATGTAGCTGTCCAGTTTTCCCAGCACCACTTATGGAAGAGACTGTCTTTTCTCCATTGTATATCCTTGCCTCCTTTGTCACATATTAGTTGACCATAGGTGCATGGGTTTATCTCTGGGCTCTCTATCCTGTTCCATTGATCTATATTTCTGTTTTTGTGTCAGTACCCTATTGTCTTGATTACTTTGGCTTTGTAGTATAGTCTGAAGTCGGGAGTCTGATCCCTCCAGCTCCAGTTTTTCCCCTCAAGATTGATTTGGCTGTTTGGGGTCTTTTATGTCTCCATACAAATTTTAAGATTTTTTTGTTCTAGTTCTGTAAAAAATGCCATTGGTAATTTTATAGGGATGGTAATGAAACTGCAGATTGCTTTGGGTAGTATAGTCATTTTCACAATATTAATTCTTCTAATCCAAGAAGTATATGGTATGTCTCTCCATCTGTTTGTGTCATCTTTGATTTCTTTCATCAGTGTCTTCTAGTTTTCTGAGCACAGGTCTTTTACCTCCTCAGGAAGGTTTATTCCTAGGTATTTTATTCTTTTTGTTGCAAAGGTGAATGGGATTGATTCCTTAATTTCTCTTTCTGATCTTTTGTTGTTAGTGTATAGGAATGCAAGAGATTTCTGGGCATTAATTTTGTATCCTGCAACTTTACCAAATTCATTGATTAGCTCTAGTAGTTTTCTGGTGGCATCTTTAGGATTCTCTATGTATAGTATCATGTCAGCTGCAAACAGTGACTGTTTTACTTCTTGTTTTTCAGTTTGTATTCCTTTTATTCCTTTTATTTCTTTTTCTTCTCTGATTGCCATGGCTAGGACTTCCAAAACTATGTTGAATAATAGTGGTGTCTTGTTCTTGATCTTAGAGGAAATGCTTTCAGTTTTTCACCATTGAGAATGACGTTTGCTGTGCGTTTGTCGTATATGACCTTTATTATGTTGAGGTAGGTTCCGTCTATGCCCACTTTCTGGAGAGTTTTTATCATAAATGTGTGTTGAATTTTGTCAAAAGATTTTTCTGCATCCATTGAGATGATCATATGGCTTTTATTCTTCAATTTGTTAATATGGTGTATCACATTGACTGATTTGTGTATATTGAAGAATCCTTGCATGCCTGGGATAAATCCCACTTGATCATGGTGAATGATCCTTTTAATGTGTTGTTGGATTCTGTTTGCTAGTATTTTGTTCGGGATTTTTGCATCTATGTTCATCAGTGATATTGGTCTGTAATTTTCTTTTTTTTGTAGGTATCTTTGTTTGGTTTTGGTATCAGGGTGATGGTGGCCTCATAGAATGAATTTGGGAGTTTTCCTTCCTCTGCAATTTTTTGGAAGAGTTTGAGAGGGATGGGCGTTAGCTCTTCTCTAAATATTTGATAGAATTCACCTGTGAATCCATCTGATCCTGGGCTTTTGTTTATTGGAAGATTTTTAATCACAGTTTCAGTTTCATTACTTGTGATTGGTCTGTTCATATTTTCTATTTCTTCCTGGTTCAGTCTTGGAAGGTTATACCTTTATAAGAATTTGTCCATTTCTTCCAGGTTGTCCATTTTATTGGCATAGAGCTGCTTGTAGTAGTCTCTTAGGATGTTTTGTATTTCTGTGGTGTCCTTTGTAACTTCTCCTTTTTCTTTTCTAATTTTATTGAGTCCTTTCCCTCTTTTTCTTGATGAGTCTAGCTAATGGTTTATCAATTTTGCTTATCTTCTCAAAGAACCAGCTTTTAGTTTTATTGATCTTTGCTATTATTTTCTTTGTTTCTATTTCATTTATTTCTGCTCTGATCTTTATGATTTCTTTCCTTCTACTAACTTTGGGTTTTGTTTTTTTCTTTCTCTAGTTCCTGTAAGTGTAAGGTTAGATTGTTTATTTGAGATGTTTCTTGAGGTAGGATTGTATTGCTATAAAATTCCCTCTTATAACTGCTTTTGCTGTATCACATAGGTTTTGGATCATCATGTTTTCATTGTCACTTGTCTCTAGGTATTTTTTTTTATTTCCTCTTTGATTTCTTCAGTGATCTCTTGGTTATTTAGTAATATATTGTTTAGCCTCCATGCATTTGTGATTTTTGTTTTTTCCCCGGTAATTTATTTCTAATCTCATAGTGTTGTGGTCAGAAAAGATGCTGGATATGATTTTAGTTTTCTTAAATTTACCTAGGCTTGATTTGTGACCCAAGATGTGATCTATCCTGGAGAATGTTCCATGCGCACTTGAGAAGAAAGTGTAATCTGTTTTCGGATGGAATGTCCTATAAATATCAATTAAATCTATCTGGTCTATTGTGTCGTTTAAGGTTTGTGTTTCCTTATTAATTTTCTGTCTAGATGATCTGTCCATTTGTGTAAGTGAAGTGTAATTTAAAGTCCACTACTATTATCGTGTTACTGCCAATTTCCTCTCTTATAATTGTTAACATTTGCCTTATGTATTGAGGTGCTCCTATATTGGATGCATATATATTTATAATTGTTATATCTTCCTCTTGGATTGATCCTTTGATCATTATGTAGTGTCCTTCCTTGTCTCTTGTAACATTCTTTATTTTAACGTCTATTTTATCTGATAGGAGTATTGCTAGTCCAGCTCTCTTTTGATTTCCATTTGAACGGAATATCTTTTTCCATCCCCTCACTTTCAGTCTGTATGTGTCCCTATGTCTGAAGTGCATCTCTTGTAGACAGCATATATCTGGGTTTTGTTTTTGTATCCATTCAGTGAGGCTGTTTCTTTTGGTTGGAGCATTTAATCCATTCACGTTTAACATCTTTGCTTGTTAAGTGCAAAGATTTAACAATTGAAACATCTTTGCGTGTTTCAATTCCTTCTCAACTTCCATCTTAATGACATAAGAACTAGGGTTCTATGTTTCACACTTCCTTGGTTATAGCCCTTCTCGCAAAAATTTGTTTTTTAAAAAATCTGCTTATCAGAAAATGAAATCTTTGTGTCACAAAACTTTATAAAGAGAGCCATATGGACATTTCTTTTTGGTAAAAAAGTAATTAAGTAAATAACATGGTGGTAGATAATACAAGTGTGTGTTGTGATATCAAAAAGGGGCAAAGTGGTACCTCTTCATCAAGTCTCCCTCCCATCTCTGTGTTCTCTAAGCTCACTTCCCTTTCTTGGAGGCAACCACTCTGACAAGTTTCTTGGGTTAGGACAGTTCCTGCAATTAATCAGGCAACTCATCCAACTAGATGCAGTGGGCTTTGAAAATGCCATTTATCTTTTCAAAGAGAGAGAATATATAAAACTCATTTCAACAAAATTTCAAACAGCAACTACGTACAGGCTAAGGAAATTATAGTGGCAATTTTCTCACATTTCCTAATTAACTTTTCTTAGCTTATAGAACTGAGTAAGCTCTTCCAGAAAATCTCTGTATTTTATCCTTTCTTCATTTAAGATCCTTCAGGGGCTCCCCCAACACTGACAAAATCAGACCTCTCCTCTTTATCATTCACCCTTTCTGCAATCACACACATTTTCTAGCCTTCTAATCAAAGGTTCCCAGCTTACGTTTCATCCTCCAGATCTCCATTGCTGCTTCTCATTTCTATGATTCTGCACAGGCTGGTTTCTGTTGCTAGAATGCCCTTAACCCTCCTTGACTTCTTAATAAGCATCCCTTCATCCTAAAAGACCCAACTAGATCTCACCTCCTCCGGGAAGATCGTTTTCCTCTTCCAAAGTTATTTTCTCTTCCGCTATCACATTGGTTTCTCCGTATTTATTACTGCACTTGCAGCACTGCCTCTTCCCTCGTGATCAGAGAGCCTTGCTTATTTCCAATGTATGCGATTCATCAAAGAGTTCTGTGATGTTGTTTATTCAAATCTGCTTACAGGCAGGCGTACAGATGAAATTACCTCTTATTCTCCACTTATCCTCCTGAATTTGATTATGGGTTCCAGCAATAGAAAAGCCAACCACAGTTCTATGTTGCATTGTGTATATTAAATAATTTTTTGTCTTTCTGGTTTTACTGGTATAATATATGCTGCTTGAGGTCCAGGACCTTGGTTCATTTGTGATATTGCCTGTCCTGTGTTTCCAGTTTCATCTCCCCTGTTCTCCAACCAAGAGAACAAGGCTCCCTCTTTGCTATGCTTCATGTACATCTTCCTCCCTCACCTCCTGCCTTTGCATGAATTGTCCCTTATATCAAAAATTGCCCTTCTATTCCTTCCCTCTTTTAAGGCCTGGCCAACCCACACTGGACGCTCTTTGGGCTCTTCTCCCACCTTGTATTAAACTTCAGATGAGCTCCCACCACAGTGTTACCATCACTTATGGATCTTGTTCCTTCCAGTTTGCTATCTCCTAGAGGTTGAAGGCTGTGTCTTCGTCTTTGTAGCCACAGAAACTATTGTCAGGGCTGGCACAGAATAAGCCCTGGTGAGTGCAGACCAAGAGAAGTGGTCCATGGAGTTTCAATTCCCTCCAATTATCTGGCTCACCCTTCATTTTTCTTTTTTGTTTGTTTTGTTTTCTTTTGTTTTGTTTTTTTGCGGTGCACGGGCCTCTCACTGTTGTGGTCTCTCCCGGCATGTGGGATCTTCCTGGACTGGGGCATGAACCCGTGTCCCCTGCATCAGCAGGCGGACTCTCAACCACTGTGTCACCAGGGAAGCCCCCACCCTTCAGTTCTGATCCTCAGTGGGTGGGGATTCTTTCCTTCCTAACCCTTTCTTCTACCTCTAAACGAGACAGAGTTATTTCAGCAAATCTGCTTCGTCACGGATGAGCCATTGCAGGTCGAAATGAATTCTGTCCGTCATAGCACACTACTCAGTGGTATCTGCTTGACCTCACCCTTCATGTGGATTTCTCTCCTCTGAGTAACTGGAGATGAAAAACTGTTTTCTTAGAATTCTTTGTTCCATGGCAGCTAGCTCCAAGTGCTTTATCCCTCAGTCTTCAGTATCACCCAGAAGCCTCTACTGGGTCACCTCTACCTCCTCTCCCAAGGGCTCATAGCTCAGGTCCTTCCACATCTCTCAGACACTGACTCTTCTCAGACAGCAGTGGCTGCCAACCAGAGCATTTGAATTTAGATGTAATGCAGTGCCTTTGACCAGAGCCAGATTGAGGCTACTCCCAGACACACATGCTAATTTTGAGAAAGGCTTTTGTTTTACACTAAAGCATGAGTCATCTAGCAATTATAAAGGGATTAATTATCCAATTTGGGGATACTCTAGCTCTCTTAATGCTTCATCAAAAGGATAACCATGGAAAATCAAAGCTGCTGAAATTTAAGGCCAATAAATTCTGTCCTTTGCTAATTCTGTTCTTTGTGTTCTCTGCTCCTCTACCTCTCCTTACGTGTTTTCAAGACCTGGAGATCCTAAGGTTCAGAACAAAGCCCTCAGATTTTCGGCCTCTAAATCAATAATTTTCAAATATTGTTTAACCATAAACCTCTGTCCAAAAAAAAATCTAATGCAGATTCTCAATATATACTTGAAAAAACTTATATGTTCAGCATAGACATATTTTAAACTCCACATTATAACAATAACAGCTTAAAAAATAAACCAATGGAACAATAAGATACATTTCAAGAAACTAAAGTGTTTACCAGATGAGGTTTGGGGCCAGACTGGGGGAGGGATGATTATATAAGATATAGCATAATTTATTTCTGCACTCTGTTTTGTTAGATTCACCATATCTAGATAATCCTGATTCTCACAGATCAATTGTTGCAAACAGTAACAGTTGTAGATTTTGTATTTTTAAACTGCTTTTTTTCTGAGTATTAAGTGTACTTGGACATTTTGTCCTACAGTTGAATTCCTTATAATATCACCCAAAGCTACCAAGAAGCATCAGAACTATTTACAACATAATACTAGCACTGTGGGATGTGTGATTGAATTTGCTTGTACTAGTTCCCATAATTGGACACAAGACTGCCTGCATTGAGAAGGAAAATAAAAATAAATCCAAGGCTCCTATACAAAAGAATCAAATATATATACAGAAACCAAAAAAGCTTAATCTAATGTCTGCACAAAATGAATTGTACTGGCAACATACTTAATGCATCAGCATGCTCCAGTATGCTGAAATTTGTTGTAGACCATATTTGATGGTTCGTTTTTAATTTTCATTTGATTTTAATATTCCCTAAATAGTTAATAAAATATGAAACCATATATTTAAGAAAAATAAGAACAGGTATTTGTAGAACTCCTGTATCTGTGTGCATGTTGTTTGATGGCCATTCTGCAAATGTATTTCTCTCATGCCCATCACCTCCATTTGGGGGCCAAGCATATTTCCATGTCTATTTCTGATATTGTCTATTCTTTCGTCCTGTTGAACTTCTCCATCTCCTAGCCTGTGAATACCTCATATGATATGGATAAATGGGTGGGATGGGGGGGGTGGGAGGGAGGTCCAACTTGGGGGAGGGGATATAGGTATACATTATAGCTGATTCACTTCATGGTACAGCAGAAAATAACACAACATTGTAAAGCAATTTTACTCCAATAAAAAAAAAAAAAGCTCTTTATCTTTCCCCTACAACTAACTTCCCAGCTGTTTTGAGAGGGTTTGGCACACCTCTTTCTGCTTTATCTTTTATGACACCTGTTACTTGGAACAGAAATAATGGCAATTAATTAATTTTGTGATGCCAGTTCTATAAGTAATTTATGTTTGTAAATTTTATCTCTGAAACATTTTATGGAATGTGAGGGTAGGGATACCAGCCCATACTGCTCCCATTCACCTAGTCACAGTAGCAATGCTAAGTACAGAGGAGGCATTCAATACATTTTGTGAATTAAAGTTGGATAAAATAAGACTTTATAGTTGATCCTTATTCCAAGTACTCATGGACTGTAGTTTCTAATATAAAATTATAGCAATAGAAATGTCTCACTTAAATCTCTCTCTCTCTCTCTTTTTTTTTTTACTCAGCTCATAGTATTTCCCTGGTTTCATCATATTTTCCTTCAGAGGCTATCCCTAAGATGAGGAAAAAGTGACCCCTCCTGATATATAGAATAGAAACTCTACCAGCTGCTACTGCAGACTGATTTTCAACTTCTGTGGTAAGGAAATGAGGTAATAGACAAAAATCCCTGGTAGCTCAAAAAGAATAATATTCCCAAATATCCATCCTTGCCATAAAGGCCTGTAAGGCTGCCTGTGGGAACTAGGTGACATCCAAGACTCCTTCCAACTGAAAAAGTAAAAGAAACATGCCTCCAGATTTGCATGCTTCTCAGTAAACCAAGATTAATGCCTTGGCTTTGGGTGATTCAATAACTTTATGCCCGTAGGCAAGGCATTTAGCCAGAGTGGGTTTCTATTTCTTATTTGTGTTTTGAAGTGAAAGCTAAAATAAATAGTGCCAAGCATTGCCGGATGAGAGGTAGTTGGATCCAGAAAACTCAAAACTAGTAATCCACTGAAAGAATCTGAAATAAAAGAGAATAAGAGTTATCAATTATTGTGCTCTTGCTGTGTAGCAGGCTAATACCCATATATTTCTAGTTAATTGTGGGTAATCTAGTGGGTAATTTCTAGTTACCCACAAACATCCTACAATTGATGTTGATCAGTGCCCATTTTTCTGATAAGGAAAGTAGCCACCTCTCCTATGGGGGACACCGCTATCAGATGTCAGGGTCCGGACTTAGCCCTCATCTATGCAACTTCAAAATATGCTTTGTCCAGCTTTCTGCTGCACTGCATGCTACATGAGACTTCATTCCTGAAGAAGCCACCCTTCAAACACAGCAATGTTCTAGCCAACAGACTGAACGGTTAAGTGAAGTGTCAAAGTTTGTGGTTCAAGGGAGCCCTGGGTGGGTCAGACCCCAAATGAGATAGTCTGCTGGTTACAATGGGCTTTTTTCAGAATGGAGAGAAATGTGAACAGTCTCATCCACTTTTTAGATGGATAGCTGGGAACATAATGGTCTATTCACAAGAGCTGCAACTAATTTTAGAATAATTTTGAACACAGGTTTCAGTTTCCTAGGTGAAGAGTTGAAGAAGAATTGGGGGAGCTCACACAGAGGGTATTCAGGAGATGATGGAGGACAGAGGAGGGCCACCTCTTAGCACTTGCACAGCTGCTGTGCTTTATTAACTGTTTGTTTCTCTTTGCAAAATGGCCATGTATTTGGTATTTTAAAATACAGACTCTTTTAATCTTCAGCTGTTTCATTTCATATGCATTTTAATGGATGCGTTTAACTTGATTCCTGCCTCCTAATATGAATTAATCCCAGAGGGCACACACTTTATTGAAAAGGAAAAATAATGAAATAAAATGACTGAGTGGAGAAGTTATGCTGTTCCTGTTTTAGACTATTTGGTAAGAACTGCTCCCCGAGAAATAACCTCTTCACCAGGCATGTCAGTACCTAAGGCCTTAGTGGGACATCTACATCAAACAAAAATCAAAAACAAATTTTTAAATTTTAAAAAGAGAGAGAGAGAAACAAAAATGTGGATTGTGTATGTATTTCAGGTGATTTCACAAGCTTAAAAATAAATAAATACATAAATAAAACTTCTAGTTGGGAAAAGCCTATACAACTTCAAATGAAGTTAAATTTTGAAGTGAACAATGTCAGCAGTTAGCTTAGATAACTGAGACTGAATATTTACGTTGGGTCTTGATATGGATCCAAGGAGCCCCAGATAATACAAACCAGTCTTTTATTTTTTTAATTTTTATTAGCATATAGTTGATTTACAATGTTGTGCTAGTTTCAGATGTACAGCAAAGTGAATCAGTTATACACATACATATATCCACTCTTTTTTAGATTATTTTCCCATATAGGCCATCATAGAGTATTGAGTAGATTTCCCTGTGCTATACAGTAGGTCCTTATTAGTTATCTATTTTATATATAGTAGTGTGCATCCTCCTGTTGTTTTAGGCAACTGAGTAAACTGAGAGGAATAAAAGAGATTGGGGGAATAAATTTCAGGCAATAAAGAATTAAAAACAAACAAACAAATCCCAGGGGATCTGCCTAGAAAACACTGGTTGCAAGGAACCAGTGTGGTGGAAATTTAGTGCTCATCAAATATCCAACAAACATCAAACTGTTACTCTCCATTTCGATTGGGACAATATGACTGGTTAATGGAATGAGTGAAAGTGACACCAAGCACCTCTCAAATGACTCTGTAACTCATGCCTTTGGTCCTTACTTTGCTGCCATGATAATCTTGGAGACCACAGTTTCAAAACAGCATCACTCCAAGATGGAGGAAGGGTCACCTGAGATAGAGTAATCTTTGCTTGTGGCAAGAAGTTAACTTTATCTGTATTAAGCCACTGAGATTTTGGAATTTCTCTGTGGCAACAAAGAGGATTAGTTTACCTTGGTTATTACAGAATTACTCAAGCCTTTGGATACTCTGAAGTTAGAGTGTAGGAATTAGCATAAACAGTACAGCTTCTCTGCTATCATTAAAGAAAAACAAGAA
Source organism: Lipotes vexillifer (assembly GCF_000442215.2). NCBI lineage: Eukaryota > Metazoa > Chordata > Mammalia > Artiodactyla > Lipotidae > Lipotes > Lipotes vexillifer. The sequence goes on from NW_006770132.1 coordinate 1,112,581, forward strand.
AAAATACACAGAATAATTAAGATATTAGAAAAGACTGACTCTAATCAATCTGAGACATGGAAATGATCAATCAGTGGACAACTCTGGAGTTCTCCTTTTAAGGACAATTAGCAAAAGATCAAGGAATCTGTTATCAATAATAATATAACACTATATTGTACTGTATGTATTCAAAGCATTTTCTTCTGATAGTTTAAATGAAGTTCTGCCTGGGGCCTGAAAATGACAAGATTATGTCATGAGATTTGTTTCTGTCTCATAATCCTAGAATGAAAACATGCTCCATCATTGTCCCTTCAGCATTTTACCAGCAAGAGACTTGTCTCCATCCCATCTTCTACAAAAAAGCAGCATCCAGAGCTGAAAATGACCAGACATACCAAAGAATGCCTGGATAATAATGGCCTTGGTTTATCTCATAGCACTTTTGTATTCGCCCCTCGGGCAAGCAATTCATCATCACAATCTCACCAGTGAATCACAGGGCTCACACATTGCTACAAATCCTGCCTTTCAGCATGCCCAGAATGAACCATTACACTTCAACCTAGGATGAAATAATCCCAGTGAAACCAGCTGACCTGTCGGAGGGTGCCTAGATAACACTGAAATAGACAGCACTTAATGCAGTGGGGGATCTGTCAAAAACAATAAAGACTGGTGTAAAAACAAGTTGCAAGTTATTGATCTGCTATATTACAGTTGCTTTGAAAATAACTGGATTTCACTTTTGCCCTTTAATTTATCCATTTTAATCACATTCTGTCAAGACCGAGGCACACATATTATGCTTAATAAAGGTCAAGAATACCCTTGTGTGCTGCCTGACTCAAAATGGAGATGTGTCCTGAGCATCAACACACATGCATACAAGATTGTCCACTCACAGGCTCCTGTGAAATGGACCAACCAGAAAAATATAGCTGGATGGGACATGACTCTCTAGGCAAATTTACAGTCCAAGACATAAAATAAAAGGCATCAATAGCAATACACTCATTTTACGTAATCTCCCTTTCAGTTAACTTAAACTCTACATCCACACAATGAGATGCTCTCTGGAATCTCCCAGGACACTTGGACCAATTTCTGGACAGCCTTATTGGATGAGGGTGCACATTTTCACCACTCTGATCACTGGACTTTGACCTAATTATACATGTTGCTTCCATCTTTAGGGGGGTTGTTAATATTCAGGGGCTAATTCTTCTTGAGTCCTGCTGTCTTTAGGATTTATTGATCTTTATCTTTGTCCAGTGGAACATTGGGGGTTGTGACCCCTGATGCTACACTTGGGAAGGTAGGTCCTACTATCTTATATTTGCTAATTCTTAAATTCTCATTCTGGGCTCACTGTTGAAATTTCTCTTGGGAAAATTTGTAATTTGTAATTTGTAATTTCAAGGATCTAATATAAAGATTTTGACAGAACCATAAAGACTGTTAGTGTTTCTTAATGCCCCTCAGGGCCATTTTGTGAGTCTCACTCAAACACCTTCCTTTTGCCTTTCTTTTATCCTCTTGCTTTCTCTATACACACACACACACACACACACACACACACACACACACACACACACACTTTATTATACAGACAATATATTTCATAAAAATTTCCACTTTTTACTAGATTTCATAAGCTTCTCTGGGTGGTCTTCCCAACCCATGTTATTCTTGATCCTTTATGATGTGGAAATAAACAATGACCAACCAAATGGGAAAAGCAAACACTATTTATTCTGGGCTTGCTGTAGCAAGAGAGCCAGCCAACATCACTTGCCCATCTCTTGATGTTTTGGCAGAAACTCAGATGCAGGCAGAGGAGTGGAAAGCTTTATAGTGGAAAAAGAGAAGGCTTCAGATGCGCCCTGATTGGAAGAGTTGACATGGGGAAGTTTCAGGAAAGCTAACTTGAAGCAGGACATCCTATATGATTGGTTAGGGGTGTATACTTGACCTCTTCTGGTTGTTCCTAAATTGGAAGTGGGAACAAAAAGTAGGGAAGCTATCAGTTCTTAATTAATCTGTGGTAATTTGGGGCTGATCACTACAGAAGTCATTGTTTAGCTTTCTGGGTTGTTACTAGAGATAGCATTCTACCTTTCTGACTTAGAGCAGGCTGGTTTCCTGGGTTATTTATTGTATATAAGGTATTGGTTGCCCCAGGTTGTATGTCAAAGTTCTGTTTTTATATAGGGTATGGCCATTGCCTATTTGTATATTCAGTCTCTCACTAAGTACCTACTATGAGCTAAATATTGTTCTAGACACTGGTTGTACAGATGGAACCAGAACAGACAAAGGTTTTGCTCTCCTGGAGCTTATGCTTCAGTGGGAAAGACAAATAGAGAAAAATAGACAAAAAAAATGTATGTCAGGTTGTGATAAGAGCTATGAAAAACAGGGGAGGGTAAGATGATAGTGAAAGATGAGGAGGTTTATACTTTAGAGAGACTGGCCAAGGAAGGCTTGTAAGAATTGGAAAAATATATATCAGTAATCCACTTGACATACAATAGAGTATTTATACTCTATTTGTCTTGACATATCCCACTTGGTATATCTGATACATTGTAATCCCTTCTATGTTCCAGTAATATGGTACAAACCCTTCGTAATCCAAAGAAGATATTTAGCATAGGTCTCATCTTGCATCCCTTTTATTAATTGTAATAAACAGATGACCATCTACTGTCAAACGACAGAGCACCTGAGCAGAATTATTGCCTTAAGGAAGAAAAAAATAAATAAGGTGGCAGGCCAGGGCTTTATTCTTCCCAGCACTCTATATTGTCTTGGACATATTTCTTAGGTAGTCAGAGCTGCAGGAGTCATTAACCCTTCCAGCAAGACTGGGAACTAATCTTTACCAAGTGGGTACCTCCTTCCAATGTCCAGACTTTCACAGAAGAAGACAGTATAGTTACAGTGGTTTATGGGGCATAAAGGCCATCAGAGGACTTCAAAAATACCTCTTTGCTGAAGAAGCAGGACTGTTGAGAAAGTGTAATTACCATGTCAGATGACCTCATAAATTTTAAATTGCATTTTTGGAGTCATATAGACTCCTAGGATTCCCATGCTATCTCAAAGATTTCATTTGCACATGTCCTCTATCAAAAATCAGTAATTACGGAAACTATACCCTACAGTGCTTCTCAGTCTGTATCATGCAAAAGAATTACCTTGAGAGCATGTTAAAACACCAGTTGTAGGAGTGGGGCTGAAGAACTGGCATCTCTAACAAGCTCCCCGGTGATGCTGCTACTGGTCTGGGGACCACACTTTGCGTAGCACTATCTTACAGACCTGTGTATAGGACACTCGTAATCCTCAAAGCCAAAAGCATGAAAAACATACTTTGTACAAAAAGAAACATGGAAGATATAGGATGCACCACTGAACATTACATTTTTAGCATATGTCATAAATTTACAGAAACATTAAGAATGTATATTTGAAATTGGCACTGTCCTAGAAAATCCAGCATGTGTGTTTCCCTGAACTACATGCCACTTTCCCAAATGGTCTAATTATTTCCACTTTCAAACAATGCTACAGAGAAAGAAGATTCTTTGTTTTTTAATTAGCATAACCAAGTCCCAAAGAGAACGAAAAAGAATACAAAACATCAGTGTAGACCATTGCTATCAACAGATGTTAACAACATCTCCCCCTTTGCAAACCCTGACCCTGGCCCTGGCAATGGCTCTGCAGAAGTGTGCAGCGAGTGGAGGAAAGAGGAAACTCCAGAATTGTGATCTAAAAAAATCCCAAACAAGGCTGTGATCTAAAAAATATCAAACAACTTGAAAGGAAGTAAGAGACTTTGTCTTTGGCTGTATATTAACAGCTTTTTAAAAAATTAATACTTTAAAGAAAATAGAAAAATATTAACTGTTAAAAAAGACAACAGGGCCTCCCTGGTGGCACAGTGATTGAGAGTCCGCCTGCCGATGCAGGGGACACGGGTTCGTGCCCCGGTCCAGGAAGATCCCACGTGCCGCGGAGCGTCTGGGCCCGTGAGCCACGGCCGCTGGGCCTGTGCATCCGGAGCCTGTGCTTCGCAACGGGAGAGGCCACAACAGTGAGAGGCCCACGTAACGCAAAAAAAAAA
>NW_006770132.1:1116837-1120578 GCF_000442215.2 Lipotes vexillifer
GGAGAGGCCACAACAGTGAGAGGCCCGCATACCACAAAAACAAAAAAAAAAAAAAAAAAAAAAAAGACAACAGGCCCAAAATGAAGTCATCTGTGCTAAGCCCAGATCACCAAACCAAGACAATACCTAAATTAATTGCAGAATCAGCTTCTTCCAGGAAAGTACGCTTTAACCAGCCAATCTAGAATTACCTGGTCAGCCCTAGTGGGGTAATTCACTATTGTTCCCCTTAGGAGAATGACCTTTCCTGAAAGGTCTAATTTCATTGCTAATAATTTCCTTTTTCTGCCCTTCTTCTACCTTTAAAAATCTTTCCATTTCTGTAGCTCGGAGGAGCTCCTTTCTATTTGCTAAATGGGAGGCTGCTGATTCATGAATTGTTCAATAAAGCCAATTTAGTCTTTAAATCTACTCATTTGTATTTTCATTTTTGTTATTTAACAGATTTGGTGGCAGCAGTGGGAATGAAGGAGAACATTCAAAGGCTTCAGGGACAATGAGAAACACAGGCATGATATCCCACAAACCCCTTGAGTTCACTATCTTTCTCACTATTTCTGAGGGCCATGGGTATCTTCACAGTTCTGAGCTCCACTTTCTTTACATTGAGTTCTCAATCTAATTGACTTTCCAGTCAAGGGCTTAGCAAGTCAGCTTGAGTTGGCAGACAGTTCTATCTGGAACCCGAGACCCTAGGCCTTGGTTTCCTCTGCAATTCCCCAGTTGTTTGGAATCCCTTGCCTCATTTCCAGCCCACAGTTCCCATTTACTGGAGTTTGCTGGTTCAGCTGCTGCTGGAAATTGCTGATGGTGTGCATGGTCTTCTCTTGGTCAGTCTGCAGTAATATCTCTTGGTCACTGCTGGTGTTAAGGTGCCCGTGTCCATTTGTCATGTTTTGTGTAGATAAAGGCTATTGCTAATGTAGATCTTAGAAGCAGAAAGAAAAGCCATAAAAAGTAGTGAGCATGGATCACTCATTTAAGAGTCAGAGTTCTTGCCACCTAAGTCAAAGATTCCTGTGCTAGGATAAATTGGTCATGGAATAGGATAGATTGACACCAGATCACCCATCAACATCAAGAAAATTTCCATGCAAAAAGGCACACGTTTGTGTAATGTAAACACCACATAACTCCCAACCCCACATCACATCCCCTTTAGGTATTAGTTTGGCTCTAAAAGATCCAAGGGCTCAGCAAAAAACAAACAAACAAACAAATATATAAAATGTGATCCTCAAAACCCAAAGAGTTTCACATGCCACCTTCTGGCACACCTGCTTATTTTATGTCAGAGAACTGTGGTCCCAGAAGCTGTAAATATCTGCACAAACAGCAACATCTTACCAATGACAAATTAGGATTACAATGGCCATTATGGGGAATGATTCAATTAGACAAGACTGTTTGCTTAAGAAGTGCCCTTGAGGGAGGGAGACGCAAGAGGGAAGAGATATGGGAACATATGTATATGTATGACTGATTCACTTTGTTATAAAGCAGAAACTAACACACCATTGTAAAGCAATTATACCCCAATAAAGATGTTAAAAAAAAATTATATGCTTAACAAGTCTCTCCCATCTCAGGACTGATTAAATATTTACTTTGTTTTCTGGAAAAAAAAAAAAAGAAAAAAAGAAGTGCCCTTGAAAGTAAGGGTTCCCATATCAAAGACAGAATGCAATGCCTATTTTCATTGGTATGTAACTGCTTCCCAAAAGCTCCAAGATTCTAAAATAGCTTCCTTAAAAAATGTGTTGCAAAACGATAGTGAAAATTTAATGACACAAGATTGTAAACAGCAGTCTGCCAATCCATTAACTTTACAGCTGCAACAGCTCCAAGTTCAGGCACCTAAAATAATACCTGGACCCCTCACATTGCACTTTCCTAGGATTCATCATTAAAATGCTAGCCCAGGAAACTATGTCTCAGTTGCAATCATCTGGAACACTGGAAAAGAGATAGGACCTCAAAGGGCCTATGCAAAATTTTTAACATCAACTCCAATGCCCTCTTATCTAACCCCTCAAATGGACCCCTCCTAGATTTGAGGAGACTTTGGGAGATTTTCTGGTAAATTCCTACATTATTCCCTTAAACACCTAAGGAAAATTAAAATTATTTTTAAGAATGCCAAATTTAGGATACCAAAGCTATACCCTCTACTTTAAACCCCCTTGCAGCCTGTAGAGGGGATCCTGGAAAAACTGGCAGAAGCTGGCTAAGGGTAAAAATGCTCAACAGAATCAGCCCTCCTGGATCTCTGTCTATAACACCCAGTAGACAGAGGAATATAAAATATATTTTGCACCCTCTTTGGGGACTGCTCTTACGTTCAAGGAAGGGTTATTTAATACTGCCAGAAATGTTACTGTTTGTCTCTGTTGAAAACTGACAAGATATGTAAAAGAATTTTTAAGTAGCTCTGTGATCAGAGATCGGCCAGATAGGAAGCTGATATTCAGAGCCCAATAGGAATATTTTTTACGTCTCCTCCCTTAAGCTAAAAATAAAATGATGTACCCAGAGGGAAAGAAAAACCTTCTGAAGTCTTTGCGAAAGGATTTACTGAAAAACATTCCAAAGGCAAACAGCTCTAAATCTAGAACATAGAAATCTTTTGATTTCCATCTTAGTTAGAAATCTTCTCCTTAACATATACATATTAAAAAAGCAAATTAAGAGTAATGTCATTGGGCGGGTGGATCACCCTATGATGTCATTTAGGCTGCAACCCAGTCCTCTGGGGAATTGAGAGCAACTGTCCTTATCTTACAAATCTCTACAAAACCAGAAATGCAGCTCTAGAGGCAAGTCAAAGTTCAGCTATTTTTTTATTTTTTATTTATTTATTTATTTATTTATTTGCAGTACGCGGGCCTCACTGTTGTGGCCTCTACCGTTGCGGAGCACAGGCTCCGGACACTCAGGCTCAGCAGCCATGGCCCACGGGCTCAGCTGCTCCCCGGCATGTGGGATCTTCCCGGACCGGGGCACGAACCCGTGTCCCCTGCATAGGCAGGCGGACTCTCAACCACTGTGCCACCAGGGAAGCCCAAAGTTCAGCTATTTTTTTAAAATCAATCCCAAAACTTCTCATATTTATCTTAAAATGGCTTATAACTGCATTTTCTCCCCGTGCCTCTGAGGTGTAAATGTGAAAGTACAAACATCAGGGAGGTAATTTTTATCAAAAACAAAATAAAGCAAAACAAATCAAAACTGGAAAAGTCTTTTGAAAATTTTAAAAAACACTGAGATACAAATTCCTTTACAACTAGTGAGTTTTGTGTACCTGATTCAGGGCCGTAATTTTAGAAACAGAAGCTATAAGTTCTCTGTGTGCATCTGTCTATATGCTTACATATATGCATATATATATATATATATATATATATAATGTTGTAGATGTATGGTACATGTCTACATCTGGATGGTATTGCCAAAATTAATTTGTAAAAAAATAACATAACAAAAAAAAACTAAACCTCTAACTGGCTTACAAATAAGTGCTTATAAATTATTTCTAAATCTCAGAAATATAATAGAAATTAACGCAAATGCCTTCAAGGTTCATGTGATCTGGGAAAATATTCAGTACTAAAGCTACTTTAAGTTTGTTTGGTTTAATTAAAACAGGCATGTCTTTAGAGTTATCAACATTAAATGAAATACCTTTATTCTACCTAGGGTTACTCAAAGTCACGTTATCTCTTACGAAATCTGTCAGCAGGA
>NW_006770132.1:1120588-1179136 GCF_000442215.2 Lipotes vexillifer
TTTGTGATTATGGCAGACTTTGTCTAATGTCTCATGAAGTTTTTGTGGCTAATATAAATGTAATTCTTAAGAACAAGTAAATTAAATAAATGTAAGTAGGATAAAAAGATTTTAGGTAAACTTTTAATATAGTTTCCCAAATATTTCTGGTAACCTGATAGCTTAAGTTTTCCTAAGTTAACTTCAATGGTGAGTTAAGTTAAATTCATTGAACATCCAGATCATTTCCAAATACGATAAAATAATGAAACATTAATTACTAAACAGATTTATCTACTTTTGTCTTCTTATTACGAAGGAACCAGAGATGTTTGCTCCCATTAGTAAACATGCTGTGTGCCATGTTAAAAGACTGTAGTATGAGAAAGCATATGCTTCTAGAGATCATGAAATGTATTCATAAATTTGTCAATCTAAAGAATACTGTTGTAACAGAGAGATTACAATTGCTTACTTCTTATTTTTCACTAGAAATTAACATTTCTAGGAGTTAAAATTCTAATTAATATATGCGATTAAAGCTATTAAAAATAATAGGAGAGGGCTTCCCTGGTGGCACAGTGGTTGAGAGTCCGCCTGCTGATGCAGGGGACACGGGTTTGTGCCCCGGTCTGGGAGGATCCCGCATGCCGCAGAGCGTCTGGGCCCATGAGCCATGGCCGCTGAGCCTGCGCATCTGGAGCCTGTGCTCCACGATGGGAGAGGCCACGACAGTGAGAGGCCCGCATACCGCAAAAAAAAAAAAAAAGTTAAAAATAATAGGAGAAACAACTCTTTACACAAAGCAAGTAGAATGTGTTTTGGGTTAAGAAAATATATGAGGTATGGAGATGTATTTTTGTTAAGGAAAAAGAAAGTAATTTTTGTCCTAAAGTGAAACTGGTTATTTTAGTATAAAAGAGGTAAAACATAAGACAAAATCTTAATGCAAAAAAGAAAGTTGAGAAACATTTGTGAAAAAAAAACACCTTGGGAAAGTAATTTTATGTGTAGTCAAGCTGGCTAAGATTGAAATAAATTTATTTAATGTTTCAATATCGAAAGTACATTGGTACAAAATGAAAATTAGTTTTTTCTCTCTGCTAAAATGATAAAGTTTAGAAAGTTAAATCTCTATTAAAAGAGCTACGGTTTTCGGTTTCTTTGTTTGTTTTTTACAACTATTTAACTTTCTGTTTTGCCCACGAAGTGTTTAGTTGTCAGTATGGTTAAATGAATAGCTAAGTACTGTTTCACAGTGACCTGTGATCCTATTTGACCAAGTGTTTAAAACCTTTGGATACTTTGGACAAACTTCCCAAAAGTAAAATTCTAGATGAAGTCTTTCTGACGTAGAAATAACCTTAGGATTTTCTAGGGGGCTCCTGGAACATCTCAGAAGATTTATTCCATCTATCTTAAAGAAAAAGATGTTAAACTAATTAGACTTATTTGATATATTAAATTACATGGAAAGCATTGTCAAATAAGTAATATTAAGCATTCTTTATGTTATATTTGTATAGGTATATGTTACAAGTGTTCTAGAAATTCTGTGTAATTCCTGGAAATCCCGTATATCTTGTATATGTTATTAGTCATAATTCAAGTTATTACCTTAAAATGTTGCATGTTACAGAAATAACCAAATTTCCTCATCAATTCCATTATAATGAACTCTGATCAGCTCTTTAATAATAAGCATCACCTGGTGCGTGAGGAGAGGGGATTAAGAGCGCTGCTTAAAGGAGTTCCAGAGATGGGCGTGAGCCGCGGCTAAAAGCGCGGACCCCAGAGATGGGCATGAGACGCTAAGGCTGCTGCTGCTGCCACCAAGAAGCCTGTGTGCAAGTGCAGGTCACTATCCACACCCCGCTTCCGGGGAGCCTGTGCAGCCTGCCACTGCCAGGGTTCCGGGATCCACGGACAACTCCCCTGGGAGAACACACGGCACGCCTCAGGCTGGTGCAACATCAAGACAGCCTATGACGCCGCAGGCTCGCCCCGCACTCAGTGCCCCTCCCTCCCCACACCCTGAGTGACCCAGAGTCCCCGAATCAGTGGCTCCTTTAACCCCGTCCGGTCCTGTCTGAGCAAAGAACAGACACCCTCCGGCAACCTACACACAGAGGCGGGGCCAAATCCAAAGCTGAGCCCCTAGGAGCTGTGAGAACAAAGATAAAGGGATATCTCTCCCAGCAGCCTCAGAAGCAGCGGATTAAAGCTCCACAATCAACTCGATGTACCCTGCATCTGTGGAATACATGAATAGACAACGAACCATCCCAAATTGAGGAGGTGGACTTTGAGAGCAACATTTATGATTTTTTCCCCTTTTCCTCTTTTTGTGAGTGTGTATGTGTATGCTTCTGTGTGAGATTTTGTCTGTATAGCTTTGCTCCCACCATTTGTCCTAGGGTTCTATCCGTCCATTTTTTTCCTTTTTTTCTCTTACTAATTACTTTTTTATTTTAATAACTTTATTATATTTATCTTACTTTATTTTATTTTACTTTATCTTCTTTCTTTCTTTTTTCCTTCCTTCCCTCCCCCCTTCCTTCCTCCCTCCCTCGCTCCCTCCCTCCTTTCCTTCCTTCCTTCCTTCTTTCTCCTTCTCCTTCCCCTTCTTCTTCTTCTAATTCTTTCTTTCTACTTTTTCTCAATTTTATTCTGAGCCGTGTGGATGAAAGGCTCTTGGTGCTGCAGTCAGGAGTCAGTGCTGTGCCTCTCAGGTGGGAGAGCCAACTTCAGGACACTGGTCCACAAGAGACCTCCCAGCTCCACATAATATCAAACGGCAAAAACCTCCCAGCGATCTCCATCTCAACACCAGCACCCAGCTTCACTCAATGACCAGCAAGCTGCAGTGCTGGATATCCTATGCCAAACAACTAGCAAGATAGGAACACAACCCCACCCATTAGCAGAGAGGCTGCCTAAAATCATAATAAGTCCACAGACACCCAAAAACACACCACCAGAAGTGGACCTGCCCACCAGAAAGACAAGATCCAGCCTCATCCAGCAGAACACGGGCACTAGTCCCCTCCACCAGGAAGCCTACACAATGCACTAAAGCAACCTTAGCCACTGGGGACAGACACCAAAAACAACGGGAACTACGAACCTGCAGCCTGCAAAAAGGAGACCCCAAACACAGTAAGATAAGCAAAATGAGAAGACAGAAAAACACACATCAGATGAAGAAGCAAGATAAAAACTCACCAGACCTAACAAATGAAGAGGAAATAGGCAGTCTACCTGAAAAAGAATTCAGAATAATGACAGTAAAGGTGACCCAGAATCTTGGGAATAGAATAGACAAAATGCAAGTAACACTTAACAAGGACCTAGAAGAACTAAAGAGGAAAAACACAATGATGAACAACACAAAAAATGAAATTAAAAATACTCTAGATGGGATCAATAGCAGAATAACTGAGGCAGAAGAACAGATAAGTGACCTGGAATATAAAATACTGGAAATAGCTACTGCACAGCAGAATAAAGAAAAAAGAATGAAAAGAACTGAGGACAGTCTCAGAGACCTCTGGGACAACATTAAACGCACCAACATTTGAATTATAGGGGTTCCAGAAGAAGAAGAGAAAAACAAAGGGACTGAGAAAATATTTGAAGACATTATAGTTGAAAACTTCCCTAATATGGGAAAGGAAATAATCAAGTCCAGGAAGCACAGAGAGTCCCATACAGGATAAATCCAAGGAGAAACACACCAAGACACATATTAATCAAACTGTCAAAAATTAAATACAAAGAAAACATATTAAGAGAAGCAAGGGAAAAACAACACACAAGGGAATCCCCATAAGGTTAACAGCTGATCTTTCAGCAGAAACTCTGCAAGCCAGAAGGGAATGGAAGGACATATTTAAAGTGATGAAAGGGAAAAACCTACAACCAAGTTTACTCTACCCAGCAAGGATCTCATTCAGATTTGATGGAGAAATTAAAACCTTTACAGACAAGCAAAAGCTGAGAGAATTCAGCACAACCAAACCAGCTTTACAACAACTGTAAAGGAACTTCTCTAGGCAAGAAACACAAGAGAAGGAAAAGACCTACAATAACTAACCCTAAACAATTGAGAAAATGGGAATAGGAACATACGTATCGATAATTACCTTAAATGTAAATGGACTAAATGCTCCCACTGAAAGACACAGATTGGCTGAATGGATACAAAAACAAGACCCATATATTTGCTGTCTATAGAGACCCACTTCAGACCTAGAGACACATACAGACTGAAAGTAAGGGGATGGAAAAAGATATTTCATTCAAATGGAAACCAAAGAAAGCTGGAGTAGCATTTCTCATATCAGACAAAATAGACTTTAAAATAAAGACTATCAGAAGAGACAAAGAAGGACACTACATAATGATCAAGGGATTGATCCAAGAAGAAGATATAATAATTGTAAATATTTATGCACCCAACATAGGAGCACCTCAATACATAAGGCAAATACTAACAGCCATAAAAGGGGAAATCGACAGTAACACAATCATACTAGGGGTCTTTAACACCCCACTTTCACCAATGTACAGATCATCCAAAATGAAAATAAGTAAGGAAACACAAGCTTTAAATGATACATTAAACAAGATGGACTTAATTGATATTTATAGGACATTCCATCCAAAAACAACAGAATACACATTTTTCTCAAGTGCTCATGGAACATTCTACAGGATAGATCATATCTTGGGTCACAAATGAAGCCTTGGTAAATTTAAGAAAATTGACATTGTATCAAGTATCTTTTCCGACCATAACGCTATGAGACTAGATATCAATTACAGGAAAAGATCTGTAAAGAATACAAACACATGCAGGCTAAACAATACACTACTTAATAATGAAGTGATCGCTGAAGAAATCAAAGATGAAATTAAAAAATACCTAGAAAATAATGACAATGGAGACACGACAACCCAAAATCTATGGGAAGCAGCAAAAGCAGTTCTAAGAGGGAAATTTATAGCAATACAATCCTTCCTTAAGAAACAGGAAACAACTCTAACAAACAACCTAACCTTGCACCTAAAGCAATTAGAGAAAGAAGAACAAAAAAACTCCAAAGTTAGGAGAAGGGAAGAAATCATAAAAATCAGATCAGAAACAAATGAAAAAGAAATGAAGGAAATGATAGCAAAGATCAATAAAACTAAAAGCTGGTTCTTTGAGAAGATAAACAAAATAGATAAACCATTAGCCAGACTCATCAAGAAAAAACGGGAGAAGACTCAAATCAATAGAATTAGAAATGAAAAAGGAGAAGTAACAACTGACACTGCAGAAATACAAAAGACCATGAGAGATTACTACAAGCAACTCTATGCCAATAAAATGGACAACCTGGAAGAAATGGACAAATTCTTAGACATGCACAGCCTGCCAAGACTGAACCAGGAAGAAATAGAAAATATGAACAGACCAATCACAAGCACTGAAATTGAGACTGTGATTAAAAATCTTCCAACAAACAAAAGCCCAGGACCAGATGGCTTCACAGGCCAATTCTATCAAACATTCACAGAAGAGTTAACACCTGTCCTTCTCAAACTCTTCCAAAATATAGCAGAGGGAGGAACACTCCCAAACTCATTCTACGAGGCCACCATCACCCTGACACTAAAACCAGACAAGGATGTCACAAAGAAAGAAAACTACAGGCCAATATCACTGATGAACATAGATGCAAAAATCCTCAACAAAATACTAGCAAACAGAATCCAACAGCACATTAAACGGATCACACACCATGATCAAGTGGGGTTTATTCCAGGAATGCAAGGATTCTTTAATATATGCAAATCAATCAACGTGATACACCATATTAACAAATTGAAGGAGAAAAACCATATGATCATCTCAATAGATGCAGAGAAAGTTTTTGACAAAATTCAACACCCATTTATAATTAAAAACCCTGCAGAAAGCAGGCACAGAGGGAACTTACCTCAACATAATAAAGGCCATATATGACAAACCCACTGCCAACATCATCCTCAATGGTGAAAAACTGAAAGCATTTCCACTAAGATCAGGAACAAGACAAGGTTGCCCTCTCTCACCACTCTTATTCAACATAGTTTTGGAAGTTTTAGCCACAGCAATCAGAGAAGAAAAGGAAATAAAAGGAATCCAAATCAGAAGAGAAGAAGTAAAGCTGTCACTGTTTGCAGATGACATGATACTATACATAGAGAATCCTAAAGATGCTACCAGAAAACCACTACAGCTAATCAATGAATTTGGTAAAGTAGCAGGATACAAAATTAATGGACAGAAATCTCTGGCATTCCTTATACACTAATGATGAAAAATCTGAAAGTGAAATCAAGAAAATACACCCATTTACCACTGCAGAAAACAGAATAAAATATCTAGGAATAAACCTACCTAAGGAGACAAAAGACCTGTATGCAGAAAATTATAAGACACTGATGAAAGAAATTAAAGATGATACAAATATATGGAGAGATATACCATGTTCTTGGATTGGAAAAATCAACATTGTGAAAATGACTCTACTACCCAAAGCAATCTACAGATTCAATGCAATCCCTATCAAACTACCACTGGCATTTTTCACAGAACTAGAACAAAAACTTTCACAATTTGTATGGAAATACAAAAGACCCCAAATAGCCAAAGCACTCTTGAGAACGAGAAACAGAGCTGGAGGAATCAGGCTCCCTGACTTCAGACTATACTACAAAGCTACAGTAATCAAGACAGTATGGTACTAGCACAAAAACAGAAAGATACATCAATGGAACAGGATAGAAAGCCCAGAGATAAACCCACACACATATGGTCACCTTATCTTTGATAAAGGAGGCAGGAATGTACAGTGGAGAAAGGACAGTCTCTTCAATAAGTGGTACTGGGCAAACTGGAAAGGTACATGTAAAAGTATGAGATTAGATCACTCCCTAACACCATACACAAAAATAAGCTCAAAATGGATTAAAGACCTAAATGTAAGGCCAGAAACTATCAAGCTCTTAGAGGAAAACATAGGCAGAACACTCTATGACATAAATCACAGCAAGATCCTTTTTGACCCACCTCCTAGAGACATGGAAATAAAAACAAAAATAAACAAATGAGACCTAATGAAACTTCAAAGCTTTTGCACAGCAAGTAAACCATAAACAAGACCAAAAGACAACCCTCAGAATGGGAGAAAATAATTGCAAATGAAGCAACTGACAAAGGATAATCTCCAAAATTTATAAGCAGCTCATGCAGCTCAATAACGAGAAAACAAACAACTGAATCCAAAAATGGGCAGAAGACCTAAATAGACATTTCTCCAAAGAAGATTACAGACTGCCAACAAACACATGAAAGAATGCTCAACATCATTAATCGTTAGAGAAATGCAAATCAAAACTACATTGAGGTATCATCTCACACCAGTCAGAATGGCTATCATCAAAAAATCAAGAAACAATAAATGCTGGAGAGGGTGTGGAGAAAAGGGAACCCTCTTGCACTGTTGGTGGGAATGTAAATTGATACAGCCACTGTGGAGAACAGTATGGAGGTTCCTTAAAAAACTACAGATAGAACTACCATATGACCTAGCAATCCCACTACTGGGCATATACCCTGAGAAAACCGTAATTCGAAAAGAGTCATGCACCAAAATGTTCATTGCACCTCTATTTTCAACAGCCCGGAGATGGAATCAACCTATGTGTCCATCATTGGATGAATGGATAAAGAAGATGTGGCACATATATACAATGGAATATTACTCAGCCATAAAAAGAAATGAAATTGAGGTATTTGTAATGAGGTGGATAGACCTAGAGTCTGTCATACAGAGTGAAGTAAGTCAGAAAGAGAAAGACAAATACCGTATGCTAGCACATATATATGGAATTTAAGGGGAAAAAAAAGTCATGAAGAACCTAGGGGTAAGACAGGAATAAAGACACGGATCTACTAGAGAATGGACTTAAGGATATGGGGAGGGGGAAGGGTAAGCTGTGACAAAGCGAGAGAAAGGCATGGATATGTATACACTACCAAACGTAAGGTAGATAGCTAGTGGGAAGCAGCTGCATATCACAGGGAGATCAGCTGGGTGCTTTGTGACTGCCTGGAGGGGTGGGATGGGGAGGGTGGGAGGGAGGGAGACGCAAGAGGGAAGAGATATGGGAACATATGTATATGTATAACTGATTCACTTTGTTATAAAGCAGAAACTAACACACCATTGTAAAGCAATTATACTCCAATAAAGATGTAAAAAGAAATAATAAGCATCTTTTAAGTCTTTTCATGGTTATTGTTTTACTTTGATGCTTTTACCAAAATGTTTCTGCGAAAATGCCTTATCTTCAAGGAGATTTATGGAAAGAACTTTGACAAACACAGATTCTTGATAAGTTTAAGGTCATAAAACTCAACTGGGTAAGAATTTCTGGAACTAATGAAAAAACTGGATTCAAGCAGAACAAGTATGAATTACATGGGTCTGAAAGAACTCAGGAGAATAATTATAATTTTAATAACTGTTTGTTTGAAATATGGGTGGTTCCTTAATACGGAAACCTTTTATCTTAAACTATCTATGACATACAACAATTTGGTAAAGTATACCTTTACAAAGAAAGATGAAACAATTATTTTTTTCTATCTGATCCGTCCAGAATTTGAAAACTCTTGAGTTTTGTTTTTTTGTTTTTTTTTTGCGGTACGTGGGCCTCTCACTGCTGTGGCCTCTCCCGTTGCAGAGCACAGGCTCCGGACGCGCAGGCTCAGTGGCCATGGTTCACGGGCCCAGCCGCTCTGCAGCACGTGAGATCTTCCCAGACTGGGGCACGAACCCGTGTTCCCTGCATCGGCAGGCGGACTCACAACCACTGCGCCACCAGGGAAGCCCTTGAGTATTCTTTTTATGGCAAAATGTTACTTAATTAGATAAGTTCAGTAAGAATCTGTTCTGCTTCAAAGAAGAAGCAGACTCACAGATATAGAGTACGAACTAGTGGTTACCAGTGGGGAGAGGACTGGGGGGAGGGGCAATATAGGGGTCAGGGAGTAAGAGGTACAAACTATTAGGTATAAAATAAGCTACAAGGATATACTGTACAACACGGAGAATATAGCCAATATTTCATAATAACTATAAGTGGAGTATAACCCTTAAAAATTGTGGATTTCAGAGATTGGCACAACATTGTATTGGTAAATTAACGATACTTAAAACAATAAAATAAAAAAAATATGTTAAGATTTTAAAGGGAAAAAAATAAAAATTTAAAAAATAAAACTTGTGAATCACTATATTGTACACCTGTAACTTATATAATATTGTACAGCAACTATACTTCAATTTAAATTTTTAAGTAATTAAATTTTAAAAATAAATAACTAAAAAAAATAAAAAGGAACCTGTTCTCATTGTAACAGGACACAATTGGAAACATCGATTATATTACCAAATCTTTGACCTGAATGTCGTATTTAAGAGAGCTGTTCCTAGTCTCAGATATGACCAGATAGTTTTAAGGAATTAAGTTGACTTTACGGAGCCAATAAAACCCCTTGGAAAAAATCAACCTGGTACGTTGCTTGCAAAACTCCAGCAAAGCAGTCTTAGAAAGAGTTCATATGGTCAATCACTATTCTTGCTGCACTTATATAAATATTCAAGCCACATTTAATGCAAACAAATCAGTCTTACTGTGGTCATCCTTGGAAAAAAGAAATGGGAATAACTGTAGAAAGAAAAATTATGTTTGCTCATTTGTCTATATTAGATTCTAGTCCTGTTAATTATTTTTAAGGTTTTGGTATATACCTGTAAGTTGGACTGAATCCTGAATTCTTAACAGTTTCTTCAAATGTCTGACTGTAACTTCCCAAACTAATATTTAGGATTTTCTCCTACCCTCTCATTTGGAATTAGTAAGAGCAAAGATTACCCTTATATTTCCTTAAAAGGGACTAACTAGATCTTCCTCCCTACCCAGATGACAGCCAAACTTCAGGGACTTGAACCTTGGTATGCATCTCACAGCTGAAGAGGGCTGCACCTGACATTTGGTCCTGTGCAAATGATGGAGACCTCCAACTAAAATTGACTAGGAAGAGAACTGGCTGATGGCACAGTAGATTGCTTCCTCCCAAGATGCCAGAATAAGACTTTATACTTTAACATAAAACCCTTTTTTTCTTCCCTTTTTACCCATACTCTGGCATTGGCCTGGAAAGATAACACCATCATTCACATCCCACAAGGCATTGCTAAAGCTGGTAAACTCTGAAATTTAGAACAACTTTTTATTTCAGGCTAGGAGAAAATCTAACTGATCCCTGGCTTAAATGGGCAAATGCAACAGTTCCTGCAAACGAATTTATTAACAGTGTCATCCTAGCGGAAGTGTTTTGTGCTCAAGAAGATTAACTGTTGTCTGTGCTGGTTATCATTCTCCTTGGCCTGGATGCCTGGTGCATAACCCAGCAATGTTATTAGGTTACCTAACTGTGCTGTTAACTGTTCGCAGTCAGACTGAGGCACCTCATTGGTCAACCCCCGTGAATTCAAAGAGTTTAATTAGAAAGGAATTACCAGAAGGCATTCTTGACTAAGGATCTGCTTCCTCTGGCAGGGCTATACTTCCCTAGTTAAAAGTAAATGTACAAGAGAATATGATCAGAAATCTCTCCTTAACTATTGAGAATATTGTAGAATCCACTGCTAAGACGTTAGCTGACAAAAAAATCCTTAGATTCTCTGGTAAATTTGTCCTTGATAACAGGATCACTCTTAATTCTCTTTTAGCTGAGCAGGGAGGTGTCTCTTCTGTGGGCAACACAGCCTGCTGCCCCTGGATTAACAGTTCTGGGAAGGTTGAAACTCAGTTACATAGGTCCCTAAGCAAGACACTTGGCTTAAGAAGGTCACTCCTTCCACAGGGTCTTTCTCTGACTTATTTGATTTTGACTGGTTTGGGTTTGGGGGACCATGGCTATAAAGTGCACTCCAAGCAATGGGAATTATTCTGCTTATAATAATCAGAGTAATCTCCCTGGTGTGTTGTATTCTCTCAAAAGCTTTAAATATATGTTCACAGCTGCTTACCACCAAGCAAATAATCTCCCTAAGACTGCAATATTAGAAAAGAAATGAAGAGAATGGCCAAGTTAAAAATTGTGAACCTGAAGTTATGGCCTGTGAATATTATAGACATTAAGCAAAAAATGTCATGAAGTATGAATGCCACACAAAGGATCAACAAAAGGTGCAAGAACTACAAAGCAGTAACTGAGAATACTGCTACCTAATGCTTTAAATTTTTATCACATCTCTCAGCTAAGCTAAGAGTCTAATCAAAAGGGGGAAATTGTTAAAAAAAGAGACAGCAGGCCCCAAATGGAGTCACTGGTGCTAAGACTTTATCACCAAATCGAGACATAATACCAAACCTAATTGCAATTTTAGCTTCTCTCAAGAATATAACCTTTAACCAGCCAATCTGGAATTACCTGGTCAGAATTATTGGGGTAATCCACCCTATAGAACCCTTCTATTCCCCTAAGGAGCACAACCTTCCCTGAAACAACACGTTCTTCACTAATAATTTCCTTTTTTGCCTACTTTCTACCTTTAAAAACCTTTCCTATTCTGTAGCTTGGCAAAGCTCTTTCTACTTGCTAGTTGGGATGCTGCTTTATTCATGAATTGTTTGATAAAGCCAATTTGATTGTTGAGTTTACTCAGTTGAATTTTTGTTATTTAACACAACTAATCCACAGAGTTTGGTCCAGTGGGGCATTTTTCAAGGGTTGCAGTCAGCAATTAATGAGCCAGCTTGACCCTGTCAGGAGCAGCTGCTCTGCCTCCTTTGAGGATTCGGGATTATCCCTTCATTTCCCTGAATTACTCAATCAGTGTTAAATCAATCAATGAAATTAACACCATTCAAGTTAGGGAGACACTGTTGAGATAAAAATCATATATTTGTAACTCTTCCATCTCCTACATCTATCTAATAAGGGTTTAAAAATCTAATTTGTTTTTTGTCTCATTCTATTTGCTGAAGTTGTTGGTGTCCCCATCCTGCAGGTATACTGGTGGCTTAAATGTCTGAGTCGTCTTTCTTGCCTTGGTCTCTTGCCTCCTGTACAGCAGTGGTGTAATCTTGCTTTTCCCTGGTTCCCCACTTCTGCCTCTTTGAGGTTTATCCTAGTAACTATATTTTGCTTGTGTAAGCCAGAAAAAGAAAAAAAAAATAGAAAGAAAAAATCCCTTACTTTTTATGACAGAAAGAAGGCTGAATTGGAAGTCAGGACACCTGGGTTTGTACCCTAATTGTTCAGCTAACTAGGGACATGACCTTGTACAAGATACTTGACTTCCAGGTTTTTCCCTTATCCATATAAAGATGTACTTGATGTCCTTTTGGTTCTAAGTATGTTTATTTGGCAAAAATTGTATTCAACTCATGGAGAAGGAAACAGCATTTATTAAGTTTCTGCTCTTTGTAGCAACTTTCTCTGGTGTTTTTATTTCTCTCTAGGTGATGCCCACCAGGCCTCCATGACAAAGATAATTTCTTGTCCCTAAAGGGATTCTTCACATGGTCTCATAAGCTGTGTACTGTATACAATTCATTCATTCATTCACTTCTTGTTTCCTGTATGTCTGACACTGTATTTCATAGACAGATATAGACAAGAGCTTAGCATTTATCTGTGGCCTGAAAGTAAATTACAAAATCCAAGATATCCTTTCCCTCTAGAGAGTTGTGAAATAAACCACGTCCCATTTCTAATGTCCAAACTTCTAGTAATATAGCTTCCTGGTTGAGACGGGATTAACAGAAAAAAAATAATAAGGCAATATTTGAATTTGCCCATCTAAAGATTGACTCATTTTGTGAGCACTGTTGTAAGCAGCTCTTTGCAGGAAACTGCCCTCAGCATGAAGCCCCTTTTCTTCTCACTTTAGCAAAGCTGTATTGTAACTCACTTTTAAACCAGGCACCTCCGTGCTCAACTCATCTCCAGCCCAAGCACACCTTTCAAATCTTTTGATCACGCAATACCTTGCCTAAATTGTTGGTTCTTTCTATAGATCAAAGAAGTAGAAATGAAGAATTAGTAATTAAAAGATGACCAGATCTCTTCCCTAGCTTCCCCTTCAGTAATCTTGTGAACAAACTGTGTGAACAAGGTAACATCTAGAGGAAGATCACAAGAAGTCAACCAGCCTACACTCAGTGGGGGATGGTGATGACTCTGACGCCCTATCTCAGTGACTAACTGAGATTACTTCCCCTTTTCCTTTTAAAACTTTCATGGTCAAGCAGAATCTTCAGAGGTGGTTTTGGGGGGACACTGAGTCCACCATCTACCCAGATTGCCGGCATTCTGATGAAAAGCAACTTTCCTTTCTAGCAACATTTTTCTCTCTCAAGTATTGACTTTTTTTTTTTTTTTTTTTCCCGCGTTCCGCGGCCCTCTCACTGTTGTGGCCTCTCCCGTTGCGGAGCACAGGCTCCGGATGCACAGGCCCAGCGGCCGTGGCTCACGGGCCCAGCCGCTCCACGGCACGTGGGATCCTCCTAGACCGGGGCACGAACACGCATCCCCTGCATCGGCAGGCGGACTCTCAACCACTGCGCCACCAGGGAAGTCCAAGTATTGACTTTTGAGTGGCGAGCAGCTGGACCCAATTCAGTAACACTGTCTTTTGTGCCCATCGTTGATCGCAAATATCTGTGCCTCTGAGGCAGTACCCACCTGTTCTGGACTTTCTCTTTCTTACACATATGCAGTAGTGCTTCCATAATTTCTAAGGAAAATAACCTGGAAATGGAAAACTTGTTGGAACAGAAGAGTTAGGAATTTGTGCTGAGAATCAGATAAAATGTCAATACGAATAGCTATTTGTTAAAGCTGCTTTATTTCAGGATTCATAAAATTTAAAACCTGCTGAGAGATTTATGGGAAAGTGGGACAAGTGGTGATATTAGCATATCTCCTACACTGTATGCTGAAGAAGGGCAATATGTGCATCAGATCTGATAATACCAGTGATAGAATATTAACCTGTTGGAAAGATAGGATCCTTTGGGAGTACCCTGGAATGGGGGATGAGGAATAAAAACAAGGAGCTTAGCTTAAGAGAGGAAACACTTAGAGAGGACATGATGGCTTTGATCAAACATATGAAGGGTTCTCAAAGAGAAGGAAGATTTGAGGTGAAATAGGACACATGAAACAAAGATAAAGACTTATTTTGTCTCAGTACAAAAAAGAAGAGAAACTTCCAACAGTTAGAATTGTCCCCTAAAGAAATAAGCTACTGTGCAAAGTAATAAGTTCCTTGCCACTAGAGGTGTTCAACGTAAGATCAAGTGTCAATTTTATGGAGAAACCCATGTATAATGACAGACGACTTTGATTATTGCTTTTTTTCATTTCCCTAAATCTTATGTTTTTTATTAGATTAAATTTCGGTGACATTTTATTCTTTGGGAACTCTTCTCACTATGCCTGTTTTCTTTCACAGCTGTGAATCACCTTCTCAGCATCACTTTACCATTTCTTTTCCTCTCCTGCCTTTTCCCCATGGGCAGTGGTGATCTCCTTCTTATGACAGCATGTATATTTTATTCAATTAAGTTTAGTTTAATGAATATTGGCTGAGCTCCCGTTGTACCTAAGTTCTGTGATATGTATAATGACAGGGGGAGGTGGGTGAAGGGGATGGCACAAAGATGAATAGCATAGAGGACTGGGCTTAAGGGAGTTTGCAAGATTCTAAGAAAAGGGAGAAGACAAGACCCAAAATAGCTATTGTATAAGACAGAAGATAACCACTGCTATTAAAAAAGTTAGTGGAGATCACATCTACTGGAATTGCTTCAGGGAGGAGATAGCATCTGAGAAGAACATCAAAGATCATGGAAGATGGATTTCAACAGCCAAAGATAAAGAAAGCTGGGCATTTCTGAAATAGTTACCAGCTTGAGTATAGGCATAGAAGCAGAAAATGGCTGGATGTTTGGGACCAGCAAATAGCACATCTGGCAGGACAAATGTCTTTGGCATGACAAGGTGAAGAAAGTAGGTCTGGAACATCTAGCAGAGAACTTTGACGTTCAAGGAAAGCATTTTTTTATTTATTATAACTCAAGAAGCAATTGCAGAGTATTCAAGAGTAACAGAAAAATAATATGGTAAGAGTTCTTCTTCTAGGGAAACTAATGTGCTACTTTTATTTATGAAGGATTAGTATAGAAAAAGTCAAAAGTGGGAGAGTGAGCAGATCACTATGATGGTTTGAGAAATAGTAAGATTTCAAAGAGTTCTGTGATAGTGCAAACGAGGTATGGAATCCTGGTTGGAGATTTCATTTTTAATTTATGCATTAATACTCACTGGAAAGAAACGTAGAAAATACAAAGTACAAATTAAAATAGCCAATAATTCCACCAACCAACCATAAAGATTAACATCTGGTATATATCCATTCTTTTATTTCTTATACTTTTTCTTACAAATTACGATGATACCAACCATACCGCTTTATGCACTGTTTTCTCAATTGGTAAAGCCTCACAATTATTTCTCCATGTTTATTTTATGTACCATGTTAATGACTGCAGAGTATCTGATGTACATGTGTATTACATTTGTTAAATAAGTCCCCTATTGGAAGTCTTAGATGATTTCTAATTTTCCCATATTACGGTAGTGCTGCAATAAATATCTATACATATATATATGATTATTTTTTCTGATTACTTCCTAAGATAAATTCATAAAAATGAAATGGGCCACAGACTGTTGCTAAGCTATCCCCAGTAGTTGTTCCCTGCTTTTCTTTTACTATTTGAACCTTGAATTTTTGGTGCATGCAGATATTTACAATAAAAGCTACAATTTTCAGACATCTTTTCAGCCAGAAGCTCTAGGCATTAGGATCTAAGTGGAAGTGTAGTGTGGGGCTTCTGCAAAGTGCTGTCTAAAGGTAAAGTCTTCTTTTTGTTTTCCTTCTGGCAGAGTGCTGATAGGATGGCTGGAGCTGAAGGAGCTCCAAGGACATGAGAAGAAACCTTTGCTGAGGCTGGTCAAGCAACAAGATAGGTTTCTTCTGGGTCCATGGCACTGTCTATGGAGTACCGTACTCGCCCTGGATTGCCTACCTCCAGAAAGAAAGAGAAATACACTTTTATCTTGCTTGAGTCACTTTAGAAGTTGGTTTTCTATCATATACAGCTGAACTAATCCTAACTAAAACAATGGCTTTGAAAGTTTGCACATTTTTAAGGCTCTCTGTACACATTACCAAATCTGAGTGAAGAAAGGCTGTGCTGATGAATATTCCTACCAGTAATGTGTAGAGTACCAGTCTCCATTATCCTAGGTAACACTAGGTATTATAATTTGTTTTAAGGCTTTGCCAATTTGGTAGATCATATATGGTATATCTCTTTGTTTTAACTGGCATTCCTCTCTCATTCTTCTGAATATTTTTCCCATTTCCTTCTCAATCCCCTTGGCATAATCCTCTCTTTGACTAGGAATTCAGAGACATCATCTATGTTAAAAACATAGCCCTGATGATGTACCCGTTGGCTTTTGCTGTTCTTTTAATATCTTTCTGCCATCCATTGCAGAAAGCAGGCGTTCTGATCCAAAGACAATACACCTGGGGGCTCTTTCCTTGTCTCAACATTTAACGATTTTCTCTCCTTGTCTACGTGATCTATTCCAGCACGGCATGCTCGACCATCCCTTTAGAGTGCTCAGGCTATTTTACTATTGCAACAGAACATCAAGATACAAACTTCAAGTAAATTTGGAAATTACAAATAGACAGAGAATTTCAGTATTTACAGCCACATTGATTTCTCCTTCCCCGTCCACTTTTTTGTGTGCCTATCTGGCTAGTCCTCTTTTTCTACATGTTCTCTAAGACCTCTTTTTCTATGTACTCTGTGTCTTTAGGGAAGCAGGTTCTCTTCTAACTGGACAAAATATATCCTTCTGTTTTCAATCAGAATTGTTCTCCTTGCATCCAAGAGAGGGAACCCTATCCTACAGCCACTCTAGATGTTTCCCTTAGTCTCTCCCTGAAGTAAACCCCTTTCTCTTCCCATAAGGATCAACTCCCTTGAATATAACCTGCTTAAAAGAAAATCAGCTCCCTTGAATATAACCTGCTTAAAAGAAAAATGACAAAACAACAAAAACTTTGAGAATAAATAATATTTTTAAAAAATACATTGAATCTCTCAAATTCTAAAATTTCCATCATGTATGTCAATCATCTTATCACGTTTTTTCCCCCAACCTAGCCTTTCCCCAACATCGGTTCTTATCAATTCTGCCAATATCTGTTCTTGTCGATCCTGTTTTCCTCCACAACATTACCATCCCCCCACAGAAAAGATCCTCAACTTTCCGCCAAAGGGTCATTTCTAAATGCACATCTGCACACTTATTGCCACTTCTCATTACTTATATTGCCGTAACTATTAACATCCAGAGAATTCAATTGGATTTTGTTTTTGTTTTTTGCGGTACGCGGGCCACTCACCGCTGTGGCCTCTCCTGTTGCGGAGCACAGGCTCTGGACGCGCAGGCTCAGCGGCCATGGCTCACGGGCCCAGCCGCTCCACGGCATGTGGGATCTTCCCGGACCGGGGCATGAACCCGCGTTCCATGCATCGGCAGGCGGACTCTCAACCACTGCGCCACCAGGGAAGGCCCCTTCAATTGGATTTTGAATACCATGCCCCTGACCAACAGGGACTTCTTCCAAATTCAGTTACAAGTTTAAGAAAGGGGTAGAAAAAATGATGGTATACTGTTTTCCCCCCATTATCTTTCTCATTTAGGAATCACGTTCCTTAGAAATTCCTGTTCCATCATCCTTTCTACTGACTGCAGGTGTAGTTCATGAGAATTTACATTACTCCACTCCATATTTTATTAGAGAGTCTTCATCTATTTGCATTTGACCACCTCTTAATATGAAACATTTATTGAATGCCTACTATGTGTCAGGCACTTTTCATGCATCATCTAGTTTCATTCTCAAAATAACCTTATGAGGCAAGTGCTATTATTAGTCCCCTTTTAAAGGTGAAAACATTAAGTCTCAAAGACACAGATGGTGTCTGTGTAGTGGAAACAAGATATAAACTCTGACAGCCTAAAACTCTTTGCATCCTTGTCAATAGCACTCTGCTGCCTCTTTCTAAATTCTTCCAGCTTCTCCTCATTTGACCTATTTATTCTCTTTCATTGTGCTCTGTCACTCTGATACCCCTGCCTGGAGGTCTTCCTGCCATCTGCATTGCATATCAACTTGAATTCCACTAAACTCTTGACTCAACAGGGTCTGTAAGTTTAATAATAACAAAGCAGCTATACCTCAAGACTATTCATTTTTGCCATCTCATCCCTTCAGGCTGGGAAGGCTAAACAAAATCATAAGTGGTGTCAGTTGTGATGAGAGTCAAACTGCAGCCATCAGGCTCTTTGATAGTTTGCTTTTTTGATGACTATACTATAGCTAATAATACGTTAGGGTTTAATAATATGTCAGACAATGTGCTGAGCTCTTTTGCATCACAACATTTGGTACTCACATCAACCCTAGGAAAGGGGCACTGTTACTGTCCCCATTTTACAAATGAGGAAACAGAGGTCAGGAGACTCCTAGTAACTGGCCCACCTCATACAGGGATCAGCTGGCAGACCCAGGATTTGAGTCCATGTCTATCCAAATTCAGTACATACATTCTTAACCACTATGGTACAACGCTTCATCTTTTTAATAATATTGCTGATACCTTATTAAAATATCAGAAACCCATGGTAAAAATAATTACCCAACAACCTATCCCCAAATCCAATCAATTTTTTCATTTTATATCACCCAATACATGACCATGTACATATCCTTTACCTATTTACATTAAGTAACATTATGAACATTATATTTGTCTACATTTTCCATTAACATTTTGTCAAGCATTCAACTCTCTGGTAATAAATTTGAAAAACTGAATGAAATAGATGATTTCCTAGAAACATATCAATTACCAAAACTGACCGATTAAGAAGTGGAAAATTTTAGTAGGCTAATTACTATAGAAGGTCTAACAAAAGGCACCAGGACTAGGTGAATTTCCAGCTGAGTTTATCTAATCTTTAAGTAAGAGATAATGCCAGTGTTATGTAAACCAGCCATAGATAAAAAGATAGATATTTATCCAATTCATTTATGTGTACAGTTTAACTTTAATACCAAAACATAATAAAGATTCTGCATAAGACAAAAATACCGTATAATCTCAATTTAAATAGAATATTAGAAAACTGACCCTGCAAAATTATTAAAAGAATACTACATTATGACTAAGGAAGGTTTATTCCAGGAAACCAAGATGGTTGATATGAAGAAATCTATCTGTGTAATACATTAAGAAAATAAAGATCAAAACATGTGCAAATAAATCAATGCTGAAGTGACGCTTAATAAAATTTAAATAAAATCTTAAGTAAAAACTGGAGGAAAACAAATAAAATACAGACTACCAAAGACAGCAGAAAATATTATCTTAAATGAGTGATATTTAAATTAAAATAAGAAATCAGAGAGGGACACCTTCTATCAGCATTATATTTTAACATTAATTTGACTCAGATACACAAAAACATTGGAAAAGAACTGAAACTGTTTGATAATGATCACATTTCTTGCTCAAAAATTCCAAAAGACTGAAAAAAATAGAATTTATAATAGGATTTATAAGTTAGCAATAGACAACTACACACAGAAGTGGCAAAAAAATTTCCAATCATAAAAGCAAAAACAAATTATAAAAGACTTAGAAATAAATATAACAGAAATGACATTAGACATAGTTGATAAAGCTATATAATCTCTTGGAAGGTGTAGAACAATATCTAAACAAATGGAAAGATCTGCCATCCCTTTGGATAGAAGACTTAAGGTCATAAAATACAAAATCTTTCTAAATTAATAAATATAATAACATTTCCATTAGAGCCCAAGAGAATCCTTTTGATGATTATATAAAATGCTCTTGAAGTTTACATGGAAAAATAACTTTCAGGTATTAGCTAATTTTTTTTTTTAATGGGAAGGAAGAATGGAGAAGGAGGTACTGGCCATGCCAGGATGCAGACTATTCTAAAAAGATGAACCTGTTTGAAAGGCAGAAATAGAAACACAGATGTAGAGAACAAATGGATGGACGCCAAGGGGGTAAAAGCGGGGGTGGGATGAATTGGGAGATTGGGATTTACACATATACACTAATATGTATAAAATGGATAACTAATGAGAACCTGCTGTATAGCACAGGGAACTCTACTTAATGCACTGTGGTGACCTAAATGGGAAGGAAATCCAAAAAAGAAGGGATATATGTATACATATAGCTGATTCACTTCACTGTACAGCAGAAACTAACACAACATTGTAAAGCGACTATACTCCAATAAAAAATAAATGAAAATACTATAATCAAATCAATATGGAATTGGCTAAAAGAGACAATGGGATTAAGAGGATTTTATTGGCTGAGGTTCAGAAAGAGAGTAAGTAAGAAAGACAATAGAAGATTACACTAAAAATAATCTGTATGTTAAGTTTATTTTTCGTGTTTTTGGTAGAAATCGATGCCTGTGAGTATATGTATAAAGAAGGCATTTAAAGAAAGTATTAAAATGTAGAAGAATATCATTCATGCTTCCCTAAATTAATTTCACTATCATTTGTGTTGTCTCTGTTTTACCTCATTTCATTTCTCCTCTTAGATTTCTCCTCCAAGAAAGGTTAAAAACAGTAACAGCCCTGTGTGTATCTTTTTCCTTCTCTACCAGCTACATTGTTATTTATTATAGTGAAAGTAGAAGAAAATAAAAACTACCTGTAAATGTACAGATTACCACCACTGGCCTTAGGAAATTGTTCATCTCTTGGAGCTGTTAATTCTGGATTATTACTGCTCTGGATGCTGGAAGTCTCTCCTACTGTAATGCCTCAGGTCCTGCTCAGTTTCCAGAGACGGTGCTGTCTGTGGATGAGTAACTATGGAAGACTGAACTATCAGAATCCCAGCTCAGAATTTGCCAAGCCTAGTCTAAGGGGATGGGCTTCCTCTGATCCTAGTCTATCTAGAGAGGATGTTCCTAAGGAAATAGTCATTGGGCTAGGCCTTGAACAGTGCCAAGAACAATCTCTTTACACTCCATCATTCTAGCAAGTTACACAGGACACCAGTCACTCCCAAACAACTGTAAACCAATGAGGTAACTTGCAAAGAGGCTAGTGATTGCACCAACATCCTATCTATCTTCTAAAAAATGAAATAAGTACAATAAAGGCACCCATGGGCTTCCTACGTGGCAGGGACCCATGCAAACCTTTTACTGACATCAAGCCATTGAATCCTCATGATAACTCTCTCAGGTAAGTAAGATTTTCATCTGTGTTTACAAATGAGACACACAGAGGTTATGTAAATCTCAAACTCAGTCTCCAAACTTCAGTGTCTGGGCACTTAACCATCACCCAACACTGTTTCTGATATCTTATTAAAATATCAGAAACCCATGGTAAAAATAATTACCCAACAACCTATCCCCAAATCCAATCAATTTTTTCATTTTATATCATCCAATACATGACCATGTACATATCCTTTACCTATTTACATTAAGTAACATTTATTGTACTTATTTCATTTTTTAGAAGATAGATAGGATGTTGGTGCAATCACTAGCCTATTTGCAAAGGAAAAAAATGAAACCAGATAGAATGTGAGGGTTGGTGTGCAACGTTGTGGTCTGTCTCAGCTCCCCAATGTCCAGCAGCAATGTCCCCTGAATATCTGAAGACTATGAGGCAGGTAATTGTTTCAGATTCAGAATGATGAGAAATTTGCTTTGTTTGGGGGAATGGATGCTCTACAATTTTATTTATTTTTTACAGTAACACATACATTCAATGCCACTTTTATTGTTTTCCCCCAATCCCATATTTGCTATGAAACTGATTTTATCAGCAGCAGTTTTGCCAGCCTTGGTGTTTTTTGTTTTTTAATAATAAATTTATTTATTTATTTATGTTTGGCTGCATTGGGTCTTCATTGCTGCGCATGGGCTTTCTCTAGTTGCAGCAAGCGGGGGCTACTCTTCTTTGCAGTGTGCGGGCTTCTCATTGCGGTGGCTTCTCTTGTTGTGGAGCTCGGGCTCTAGGCGCGCGGGCTTCAGTAGTTGTGGCACGTGGGCTCAGTAGTTGTGGCTCGCAGGTTCTAGAGCACAGGCTCGGTAGTTGTGGCACACGGGCTTAGTTGCTTTGCGGCATGTGGGATCTTCCCAGACCAGGGATTGAACCCATGTCCCCTGCATTGGCAGGCGGATTCTTAACCACTGCAGCACCAGGGAAGTCCCAACCTTGGTGTTTCTTAAGATTTGGCTAGGGATCGCTGCACTGAGATTTACCCAAAGTTAACCTGTCAGCACTGACTGGGAAAGAAGTGATCCGCTTGGCTGGCAACAAGCTGTGAGGGGCTCCAGAAGCGGATGCTGGGAGTTGGAGGAAGCACAGGAAGCACATGACCCCATCTGGTCATATATTACCATGGGCCTGCACAGAAATAGAACATAACTCTGTTGGGATGGAGTCTCTTGTGATCTTCACACACAACCCTCAGAAGAGCCCTGAGCATGTAACCCCAACTACACAAAATGAAACTGAGTTTTCACTGAGGATTTTCTATCAGTATAGACTTTTTATAATGTAAATGTATTAGTCTGCTCAGGCTGCTATAACAAAATACCATAGCCTGGGTGGCTTAAACAATGGACATTTATTTCTCACTGTTCTGGAGGCTGAGAAGTCCAATATCAAGGTGCTGGCTGATCCAGCTCTTGGTGAGAATGCTCTTCCTGACTTGCAGATGATTGCCTTCTTGCTGTGTCCTCACATGGCCAAGTTGCAGAAAGCTCTGGTGTCTCTTCCTCTTCCTATAAGGGTACTGATTCCATCATGGGGACTCTACATTTATGACTTCAGCAAAACCTAATTATCTCCCCAAAGCCCCATCCCTAAACCCCATTACTTTAGAGGTAAGAGCTTCAAAATATAAATTTTGGACAGATACAATTAAATCCATAGTAACCTAAGACACAGCATTTTACTTTTCAATAAATCCCCCCTCAAACTTGTCTCTTCTTTCCCAGTTTCTTGTCTCTTACTGTTCCTAGGTCTCCCATCTGCCTGGGAGCCCCCTTCCAGCAGGCAGCCCCTACCTTCTCCCATCCTTCAGAAACTTGTTTTCTTATTTCTTATACAGAGCCAACATTTCAGCTCTAAGAAAAAGCCATCACACACAGGTTGGCTTTGAGCTCAAAATAAAACAAAAGATTCCCCACACCATTCTCCCTAGAAAATGGTAGGGCAAAATCTAATTTTTCCCTGCTACAAAATGTATTTGGTCTTGTCACATATTTTTATATCTAATAAGTATTCATTTATATATGTTCAACTGATTGAAAAATGAATTCTATGTGTACAGGTCTTCCAATGTAACTAGTATTTCTCTTAAAAAGTCCCAAGTTTTAAAATTTAAGAATAAAAGGAATGAAGTACTGATATGTGCTACAACATGGATGAACCTTGAAAATATTATGCTTAAGTGAAAACAGTATGCCAGTCACAAAGGACCACAGATTGTATGATCCCTTTTAAAGGTAATGTCCAGAATAGGTAAGAAAGTAGATTAGTGGCTACTGGGGAGAAGACAGGATGGATAGTGACTGCTAATGGTTGTGGAATTTCTTTCTGGAGTGACAAAAATGTTCTAAAATTGACTGTGGTGGTGGTTGTTCAACTTTTGACTACACTAAAAACTTTACACTTTAGTATATTCAAGTGTACTAAAAAATGTATACTTTAAATGGGTGACTGTCAGGTATATGAATTATATCTCAATAAGCTGTTTTTCTAAAAGTCCAAAGTTCTGAAAAGTATAATTATCTCAAGGATGGGCTCTAATAATGCTGGGTCCCTGACTGGGTCTACCATTGATTATTATACAGAAATTGTGTCTTAAAAGTAATAAATCACATTTAGTTCTACCCAGCTAATCATAGTACAGACCTTCACTTCACTTTTTGCTGGGAAGATTGGCCAAGTCCCAAAGTAGATTTCCAAATATATGTTAAGTACTAATTACGTTATTGGAATAAGTAGGACCTCAAATTAGTCTTGTACACCCAACACATATCTGGATGTATAGTTTCCATTTTGCTTCTCAATAATCTCATAGGTTGTACATTTCTGGTAGGCAGTAAGAAATTAAAAAAGAGGTAAAATACATGGCCATTCGCTGTTAGGAATTTATAACAGAACAGAGTAAAGAGTATGAAAGCATGCATAATTATCCCTAGGAAGAGAAAAAAATAAGAAAAATTCACAACCAATTAGTGTCTGCATACATAGTAACTGCCATCTGTGAGAGGTGTCCCATCAAGAATGGCAGCTTGTCTCTGTGAATGGGGAAAGTGTGAATGAGTGAGCATGTTGGTTCAGAGGTAGAACAAATTCTTATCTCACAGGTTCAAATTTTCCAGGCTCATGAATATGACACATTAATATTCATTAAGTGGAACACATTATCATTTTAGAAGAAGATTACTGGGGACTCACTATTTTCATTCCATCACATTTTCCAATTAGGAGTCCCAGTTTTGCAAATAATCAGCTTTCTGTTGCCAAGGGCTTTTTAGCCACTTTCTGGCAAGGGGCTTTGGAGCTCAGTTCGGCATTCTTTAAGAAATAGGAGAAAACTGAAGTACAATTATATCTTTTTAATGACAGGTTAATCTTGCTGCAGTGAACCTGATCAGAGAGGAGCCATACTCTAAAGGGAGAAGGCATGAACTCCTCTTGGGGAGAGGAACTCAGACAATGAAGTTTGAGAAGGAGTTGCCTGCAGCTGTGGAGAAATAAATACACCCTAGGAAAGGTCTTGGAACGCTCATTAAGCAAGAAGCAGCTGTGTAAGGGGAGACCCTAGTGGTGTGGAAGTGAACACAAGGAGCAGTGCTGGTAACCATCCCTGGAGGCTAATAACCAAGCAGGAAAGGAAACAATGAACAAATTTGTGCATTTCCTGCAGATTAACATTGCAATTCTAAAAGTTGGATTTTTTTGTTAAACCTTCACATTTTATTAATGATTTTACCACATGAAACATTAGTGTAAGATTGGTTTGTTTTTGAAAAATATAAAATAAATTTGGGATACTCCATTTTGATATTATATATAATTTATTCTATATTATGTAATATTACATATTATATACATGTTAACATATTATATAATTATGCAATATGTATGTAATATTACATAATATATACATATTACATATATAACATTATATATTATGTAATATATAATAAATTACATACACAATGCATTATATAATACATTAATCTCCATGAGAACAGAATTTCTAAATGAAGTAATTTAATTCCCATTTAAAATGCACATTCATAAAATTAGTATAAGGAGATATCTAAGAGTCTTTTTCTAATAAAAAGAAACTCAATGGTTATACCCTTATAAATTTATGAAGAATTGCACACAAATGGCAAAACTAAATATACGTAAAATTAGTAAGCAAGGAAAAGTGAATTAGTCTTCATAACAGCTCATCAGTTCTCAGTCCTTCCTAGAGGCAACTTCTTTACCAGTTTGTGTGTCTCTTTTTAGAAATCAGGTAAGCACATATAAGCATAGACGGACCACTTGTTTCCACCTACATAATTGGGAATATGCTCTGTACACTCTACTTTCACAATTTCACTAAAAATCTACCTTGGACATAATTATATACCAACATTTATAATTTAACTCACTGCAGGGGAAACAGACTTCAGCAAAATAATCCAATCAGTCACTAAAAAGTAAAAAAGTAAATAACAATAACAAGTCCCAGAAGGGAATGGGGAGCCAGAATCCAGAGTTGCTACAATGCATTATCTAAAATGTCCAATTTCCAACAAAAAGTTAAGAAACACAAAAGTCTGATCCACACAACAGGAAAAAGAACAGATAATAGAAGCACAGTGAGTAGATATACGATTTAACAGACAAATACTTCACAGTAGTCATAAATATGTTCAAAGAACTAATGGAATGGAAGCCATGCTTAAATAATTAAATGGAGATACAATGACAATGTTTTATCAAATAGCGTACATCAATAAAGAGTAGAAATTTTTTTTAAAAAATTGGAAATTCTGGAGTTTAAAAACACAATAAATGAAAAACTCACTAGAGAGGATCAACGGTATGTTTGATTTGGCAGAAAAGAGAATTAGTTAACTTGATAATTGGTCAATAGAGGTTATACAATCAGAATAACAGAGAGAAAAAGGAATGAAGAAAAGCAAAGAGAGCATCAGAGAAATGCAGGACACTGTTATGCACACCAACATACACTTACTGGCAGTGTATCTTTCATAAATGAAAGTAAAATAAAGACATTCCCAGATAAACAAACAGAAAATTTATCGCTGGTAAATCATCCTTACAAGAAATACTAAAGGAAGTTCTGCAAACTGAAATAACATAAACTTGGGAAACACAAATATGTGGAAATTAAACAGCACACTCCTAAATTACCAACGGAAAAAAGAAGAAATCACAATGAAAATTAGGCTATACTTTGAGACAAATGAAACGAAAACACAACATACCAAAACATATGGGATGCACTAACAGTAGTGTTCAGAAGAAAAAATTGCAACAATTATGGTTGTTAACCACCATATTAAAAAAGGAAGCTCTTGAAAGAATAACCCAACTTTCCACTTTACAATTCTAAGAAAAGAGCAAAATAATCTCAAAGCAAGAAGAAGAAGAAAAAAAAGCAATAAAGATAAGAAAGAAACAAATGAAATAGACAATAGGAAAAAACAATAGACGAAATCAATAAAATCAAAAGTGAATTCTCTGAAAAGATCAACAAAATTGACAAATCTTTAGGAGATTGACCAAAGATAGAGAGATAAAGAGAGAAAGAGGGTGAAAGAGGGAGAGAGAAAGAGAGAGATGCAGAGTGACAGAAAAGATTCGAACTACTAAAATCAGAAATAAAACCGGGGACATTGCTACCAACCTTACAGAAATAAAAAGTATTATAAGAGAATAACACAAATAATTGTACACCAACAAATTAGATAACCTAGATGAAATGATCCATCTCCTAGAAAGACACAAACTACCTCAAAAAGAAACAGAATATCTGCACAGACCTATAAAAAGTAAAGAGATTGAATGGGTAATCAAAAAAGAAAACCTACAAAGAAAAGCCCAGAGCCAGAAATCTACTCTGGTTAATTCTACAAAAATTTTTTTTAAATAATTAATCCCAACTCTTCAAAAACTCTTCCAAAAAAATGGAACAGGAGGGAACATTCCTAACTCTTTTTTAAACTACTGTTACACTGATGCCAGTATCAGAGGAAGACACAAGAGAAGAAAACTACAGACCAGTACCTCTTATGGGTATAGACACAGAAATTATAGCAAACCAAATCCGCATCATATAAAAAGTATTATACACTGTGCTCAAGTGCAATCTATCCCAGAAATGCAAGGTTGATTTAACACTCAGAAATCAGTTAATACCATGGATCATATCAATAGAATAAAACACACACAGTAATCATCTACATAGAGTCAGAAAAAGAACTTGGCAAAATCCAACAGCCTTCCATGAAAAAGACACTCAACAAATGAGAAACAAAGGAAACTTCTTCAGCCTGAGAAAGGGTATCTTTGAAAACCCACAACTAACATGATTAATGATGAAAGACTGAATGACCCCTAAGCTTTGAAAAAAGAGAAGATTGTCCATTCTCACCATTTCTATTCAACATTGTACTGGAGGTTCTAGCTAGACCAATTAGGAAAGAAAATGAAACACTAAACATCCATATTGAAAAGGAAGAAGTAAAACTATCTTGATCTGTAGATAACATGCTACACTATATATATATATATATATATATATACATTTATATATCTCCATGCTAAGGAATCCACTAAAATCTCCATGTTAAGGAATCCACTAAAATCTATTAGAACTAAAAGGAGTTGAGCAAGATTGCAGAATCAATAAACCAAAACCAGTTTTGTTTGTTTTGTTTCATATACATTACTCTGAGATATTTTCCAGTATCAACGACCGATTCCCTGTGGACACCAGCTGGGTGGGTAACCTACATATCAATTCAATTTGACACTAACTACCTGGGGTTAGCACAGTTCCTGCAGGTTAACGACTCAGTCCCACAAGCTAATCCTACATCAGATGTCAGTTGCAAATCCTGAAGCCACTGGGACTTCGAGCCAACTGGCTATCAAACCACAGGTTCCCACAACCCCCTCCTAAGGTTCAAAAATTTATTAGAATGGCTCAGAGATGGGGAAACACTTTAGTTATATCTACTACTTTATTATAAAGGATACAACTCAGAAACAAACAGATCAAAGAGATGCATAGGGAAAATTATGGGGGGGGTATTCTGTGCAGAACTTCTATGTCCTCTAAGGGTGTGCCACAAGCATAAACATGTAGTTCAATGGGATAGAACTGAGAGTTCAGAAATAAACCCATATTATCTATGGACACTTGATTTTCAACAATGGTGTTGAGGCTATTCAATGTAGGAAAATGGTCTGATCAAAAAATACTGCTGGGACAACTGGATATGCCCATGGAAAAGAATGAAGTTTCACCTGCTACTTTTACCTTATATAAAAATATTATCTCAAAATGGGTCAAAAACATAAATGTAAAAGCTAAAGCTATAAAACTCTTAGAAAAAAACATGAGGGTAAATTTTCATGACTTTTTATTTGGCAATGGATTCTTAACAAAAGCACATCCAAAAAAACAGATAAATTGAACTTCAAAAGTAAAAACTATTTTTGCTTCAAAAGATACCATAAAGAAAGTGAAAAACAACCCGGAACAAGGAAAAATATATTTGCAGATAAAATAAGGAACTGGTATAAAGAATATATAAAGAACTCTCACAACTCGATGATAAAAAGACAAAGAATCCAATTTAAAAATGGACAAAGTAACTTGTTAAACATTTCTCCAAATACAATCTACAAACGACCAATCAGCACACAAAAAGATGGTCAACATCATTACTGATCATGGAACCGCAAATCAAAACTGTATTAGATATACCCCATACTCACTAGATAGCTATAATCGAAAAGACAGATAATACCAAATGTGGCTAGGATGTGGAGAAATTGGAACCCTCATACATTGCTAGTGTAAAGGTAAAATGGTGTAGACATTTTGGAAAAGAGGCTATGGGGTCCTCAAAAACTTAAAAGTTTACATCTGACCCAGCAATTCCACTCCTAGGTATACACTCAAAAGAAATTAAACCATATGTCCACATTAAACATGTACATAAATGTTCCTAACTGCATTTTTCATAACAGCCAAAAGATAGAAACAACCTACATTGTCCCATCAACTGATGAATGAATATACAAAATTTGGTAAATCCATGCAATTGAATATCGGTTAGCCATAACAAGGAATGAAGAACTGATACATGCTACAACGTGGATGAACCTTGAAAACATGATGCTAAGTGAAAGGAGTCAGTCACAAAAAAACACAAGTTGTTTTATTCCATTTATACAAAATGTTCAGGATAGGCAAATTTTCAGAGACAACATAAATTAGTGGTTGTCTAGGACCGAGGCTGCTGGGAGAGGCAGGGAGAAGATGGGCAGAAACTACTAATGCTTATGGAGTTTCTTTCTGAGGTGGTGAAAATGTTCTAAAATTCATTGTGGTGATCGTTGCTGCTCTGTGAACATATTAAAAACTACTGAATTGTGTATTTAAATCAGTGACTTGTATGGTATGTTCACTATATCCCAATAAAGCTGTCATTTAAAAAATTATATAAATTAACCCTTCACCACAATTTTTCTGTCTTTGATCTGTACTTGAATATCTAGGAGAAACATGAAGTTATCAATTTTATTTATTTATTTATTTATTTATTTATTTGTGTTTGGTTGCATTGGGTCTTCGCTGCTGCATGCGGGCTTTCTCTAGTTGCAGCGAGCGGGGCCACAAGCTCAGTAGTTGTGGCTCGTGAGCTCTGTAGTTGTGGTGCATGGGCTTAGTTGCTCCACGGCATGTGGGATCTTCCCGGACCAGGGTTCAAACCCATGTCCCTTGCATTGGCAGGCGGATTCTTAACCACCGCACTACCAGGGAAGTCCCTGAAGTTATCAATTCTAAGGAAAGAAGAACATCACTATTTTCACCTAGACGTGGAAGAGCTGTACTCCAGATTTAAAACTTAAAAGATATTTTCCTTTTGTTTTTCAAGTCCAACACTATGAATAAATTTCACATGTGAATAAAGCATTCCATGTTTTGTGTGTCACTCAGTTAGGCCTGCATGTATATGCTAAACAGACTAAGGATGCAGTTCTAAATTAGGCAGATAATTATTTATTTAAGGGGGAACCTAAGCGAATACAACACAAAGAAAGAGTTACAACTATTTACACAGAATCTATCAAAGTTTCATTGGATAATTAAGAGTTTGCCTATTCCACTGTGAGGAAAGTTGATTAATGGAATCATGGAAAATTAGGGCTGGAAGAAACCCTAGAGATCGTCCAATCCAAATGATTAATTCTAAAACAATAAGGGTACTGAAATCCAGAAAGGGGACATGTTCTGCTCAAGGTCATTTGGGTAAAGCTAGGCCATGTTTTCAGACTTTTTTTTCTTCTGAGCTAGATATGCAGCTATAGATAAGAGAATTTCAAAGTTATGTTGATTAAAAAGAAGGCTTTTGGGAAAAGACTGTAGACTATTCCAACACAGGGAAAACCTACCTTCAAATAAAAATTATTCATACATTTAAAGTCTAGGTCTAATATTAACAGAAAACATATATTTACATTTATTTGTGTTCTAAACAGAATATTTCAGTTAATGTTCATGCAGCGGAAACAGGAAGGAAAAGAAACCTTGTATTAGTGACTTTGGCAGGGGGAACAGTTGAAAAGGAGCCTGGAATATTTAGAAAAACTATGAATTCAGCAAGGAGGAATAGAAGCAGCCTAGGAAAGCTGATCAGGAGCTGATTGTAGAACATTCTAATTATTAGAAAGGTCAGCCTTACATTGATTAAAAAGCTGCTTGCCTGAAACTTTCAGCCATTAATCCTAGTTCTTCTCTCTCGATCAATGCAGAATAAATTTGTTTCCTTTTCCACAAAATAGCCTTTAATATTAAATTTTTTTTCCATGTTTCCTTTAATTATCTTTTCTCTAAATCAATCATCTCCTGGTCTGTCAATAAATCCTCGTACTTTCAGAACAACCACAGTTTCAGCCACCCTTCTGTTATATTCTCATTTTACATTGTGATTTGCAGGCATTAATTGTAATTTTTAGCCCAAATATTCCACCCTCTAGTCTAGTGCTCTCTCTCTCCCTGTCTCTCTCTCTCTTCTATCTCTTTCTTCCTACTTCACAGCACTATTATAAGATCAATTAAGATCATATATGTGAAATGGCTTTGAAAATTACCAAGGTATATATATTTACACTTATTTAATAATCCTATCAACTCCTTTCATTTTTAGTGAATTGCAAATTCTTATCTCAAGAACTACTCCTTTGAAACATAAGGAAATGGTGAAGGGAATCCTTGAAGTGGAAGTCCCAAACCTCAACTAGTTAAAGTCTACCTTCACTATTTTTGCCATCCCTGCATAACACCTGTATAATTACTTATATTTTTCATTCAATTCACTTTTCTACATAAGTAATAATAAACATAAGATCAGTCATGATTTTGATGGGCTTAAGTTCTTTTTTTTCTGATAAATAACATAAAATGTATAACAATTAAAACTGAAAGTACTGTTGACATACAATGTAAAATCAATTTACATATCCCTAGTTTAAGTCATCTGCATTTTAGGAAGTACTGGTCAACTGAAAAGTCCTGGAGAGAGAACTCTGGGGTTAGTCTCCACTCTCCTGTCATTACATTAGTTTATTAAAACAGATTAGAATAAATTCTCCATATTTATTACCTGGATTCTTGGAAGTAACAATGACCTGACCCTGTAAGTTTGAAATATTTGGGGAATCGCATTGGCCGTGCCATTTGTCTAGAGGTTGAGTATGGGGCCACCATGTCAGAAATGACAGAAATCAGGAAAAGGGGAAAGCTAGAGTCATCATGTGCAGCAAGGCAGTGACCTTATGAGGGGAGGACCTTATATTTATGTTGTTCTCCACATATCCTAAATCTGATCATTGCTCCTGGCATGTAATCCATGCCCACTTTACATGGGGTAGATACCATTTTTTTCTCAGAGATTTTATTTGCTCAGGGACCAATGACAAACAGGTGCCAGAACTAGGACTCAAAACTAGCTCTGTATGACTCCAAAGCTCTTACTGTTTCTCCAGTTATATGGTGTTCAAGGCCAGCCTTTATCTACATGGATTAAGAAGAACCTTAATCCATTATCCTGCTGCCAATGGGGAGACATGAATGAAATGGTGCTGTAGGCTAGGAGAGACTCTGAGTCCAGTCATGAATCTGCTCACTTGACATTTCTGGGGCATAAGACAAACTATGATTCTACCTAAAGTTACTTCTTTCCTAGCAGTTGCCTCAAACTCACGTTTCTGAGTAGAAAAGGACTGACTTGACAAAGGGAAATAGGAGGAAACATTTCATCCTCATTGAATTAACTTAAAAAAAACTTCCAACTCTCAGATCATCTTAACGGTATAAAATTATAATGGGCATATCATGGATAAACTGCTAATTTTATTTGAGCAAAGTTTTTTTCTTGAACAAATAAAGGTTTGTAATAGTGAGAAAGGAAGTAAAGAAGAAAGGGAGGAGGGAGGCTAAGAGCAGGATTCTGGATAAAGAACACCTCTGAAGAACCCCTCAGCAACCATGATCTCAAGTCTTCCTCCTAAAAGTTCTGCACTTTGACAGGACCACTAAAACACAGTCTGCTTTTTATCCCTGAGTTTATGAACACATTTTACAGTGATTATAATTGATATTTGTATTATTGAAAACTTTCAAGGTATTTTTACACTAAGTGAGCCTCAGGGAAATCCAAAGATATAGGTGAACCAAGACTTATTATTTTTGCTTTTAGATAAGGTATCGGGGTCTCAGAAAGATCAAGTGTACCCCACCCTGAACCAACACACATATCACGCTTGTGACTCTCAAAGAACAAGAACCCCTCAGACTCCAGATTCAGTAGTATTCCTGTTACTATATCATGTGAATTGTTGTTTTAAATAAATTTTTTTTGGTATCTGTCATTTATTTAAACTTGAACAAATATGTATCAAGGAGATACAGTGTTCCAAGGTTACTGTAGCAAAAAAGAGCAAAGTTACTATTCATTACATTCTAGTGTAGGAAGTCAAACGATAAACAAAAAAACAGATGAAAATGTAGTAAGTCAGAAAGTAATAAGTGAGATGAAGGGAAAAAAATTAAAAAGCCAGGTAAGGGGATAACAAGACCAGAGAGAGAAATGGGAGAAGTTGTAATCTTATACATTTAGAAATAGAATATATTTCATATGTTGATGGAATACAAGCCATTTAATAGAAGCTGGGGAAAGAATATAGAAATGCTACCTTTGAGTCTTACTAGTATAGTGAAACAAACTGGCAGAGTAGGAGTACTGTGTTTGTTAAGATCCATGGATCCTAGTATAATGCATAAGAAGCTCATATTTAGAGTGGACCATAGTTCCAATTCTGAATGGATCCAACTCAGACCTCCAGCAAGATTCATTGCCTATCCTGCATTTTACTTCTCATATTTGGGAAGAATGCACTAATGATAAGGAATATCCTGGAAACTGAGGCTGTGTCTAGATAGAGCTTTCCAGAGAGAAATAAATCATCCATAAAAGAAGTGCTTGTCATAAGAAGAGCAGACATGGGATTCTGGAGCACACTGAGGTTTACGTTACCACTGTGGCTCAGTGCATCATCTGTCACTTTCTAGGGGAAGGCAGGCATCAAGGGTGACAGATTACAGGACCTTAGAAAGCCCTTCAGCTGACCAACCTAATTACCCTCAACCATCTTGCAGCCATCTGTCAAAGTGTTCTGAAACAGGCACCTTGGAGCCTAGGAGACAGCACTTTCACATTCCATTTTCTCGGTCATCCTCTAGCAAGTCATGTTGAAGTCTCTATATTCTCAACGGAGACATAGAGAGTCTACTTCCAAGCCCTCCTGATATATCACAAAAATTCGAGAGATTAAATAACACAGAGAAAAGAAAGGAAAGGAATTGAATTCTCTCTTTAAATTGTACTCAGCCTGTAATTTATCAAGAATCTGCTAAACTCAAAAGCACCTACTATGTACTAAGTCTTCATCTAGATATGTTCCACAGGACTCCTCTACCTTGTCTCCCTTTAAAAGTCTATCTACCTCTTCAATTTGTGCTCACAAGGGCAGTTTACTTTTTAAAACAGAGACAGCAAATACTACGTTCAATTTTCCTGTTGACTTTGGTCAATTAATCATGCCCACCTGGAGCATGGGGTTCATTCAGTTCATTGGAAATTAGTGCCGTGATTGATTAGCCATGTCTACCATGGTCTCAGGAGATAAAAGATTCAGAACTAGTGCTGTGATTGAGAAGAGTGTTTGAAAAACAATAACAACAACAAACAAAAAAATGCAGGTACTTGGGTAGTTTTTAAAGTACTCAGAAACATTTCAGTGATCACAGTCATTTTGGATTTCAAATCTGGTTAAGGATTCAAAATAAGGCTAAGCTTAATCATCACAAATTTCGGGCAAGAAAATAACTCAGGGGTCTTTTTTGGTCCTTCAACCTTGAGTTCACATTCTATTTCTGTGACTTATCAGCTGTGAGATTTTGATAATTTATTTATTATCTGTGCTACTCAATTCACTCATATGCTAACTAATAATATGGAAAATACCAGCCTTTCACTGATGTTCAGATTAATTGAGGTCATGGATGTACGTATTCAGCATAGAGCCTGGAAGAGGTTAGGAAATGGTGGTTATTATTATACTTAAACATAATTTAAGGTACAATAAATCATTCTTTTTTCTGTACATTTAAAACACTTTATTACTCTACTGTGGAATTAGTGCACTGTATTATAGTTTTATTTTTTAACATATATAAATGTATAGGCATTTATAAATGTATGGTCATCATAACAGCTGGCATGCGTTGATGTGCTCTTTCATTCCTGATAAAATTATTTAAAAGCTTTCCACTTTCCTGAAGACTTCCATCTTCTCTTCCCTTTCATTCAAAACATAGCTTTGCCTTTTGTTTCAGAGGGATAAAGAGAGAGAGAGAGCAAGCATGGGAGAGAAAAAAGAATCCACTGGACAAGACATTTAACATCTCAACTCAACAACTACCTGTGCCAACACCTACATTTCCTCCTTTATTTCTGTGATAAACAAAATCTAAAGTCAAAACTCCAGCTGTGCTCTGGATTCTGTCCATTCCATCAACCTGGAGGATTTTACTCCTTTA
Organism: Lipotes vexillifer; assembly: GCF_000442215.2. Lineage (NCBI taxonomy): Eukaryota > Metazoa > Chordata > Mammalia > Artiodactyla > Lipotidae > Lipotes > Lipotes vexillifer. The sequence continues at coordinate 1,156,298 of NW_006770132.1, forward strand.
GTTATCCTTTCTCCTGTGTCTTCAAGTTCTCAACCATTACTGGATCTTTTCCATAAACCACGAAACACACTCCAATCTCTCCCTTCCTATAAACAATGAAAAAACAAGAAAAACAAAAACCCCAAAGTCTTCCCTTGATATCCATCTCCTCCTCGTGTTGCTACTTTGTTTCTCCTTTCCTTTATACAATTCTTCTTAAAATAATTATCTATGCTTATTGCCTATGTTTTTCACCTCTAAGGAAAGTTTGGTAAGGCTACTGGGGACTCCACCGTTAGTCATTAGCTGAGATCAGCCCCAGGGAAGTGCGCCCTTGGTGAAAATGAAGCCATAGATTTCAGAGAACACCAGCTGGAGCCCTTGGTTCCCTGCAGTCAGAGGTCTCAGATGTGGATTCCCATGGCTGTCACACTCAGAGATCATATTAAGTGCTTGTTAATTTTTGACTTTAGATACATATGCAGACTATTAAAACAGTGTGGCATTATATAGAATGTGACTTGGTGGCTATTTTAGATTGAGTAGTCATTTAAATAAAAATCTGAAGAAGCCAATCACATAAAAGTTGGAGAGAACAGCATGCCAAGAAGAGTGTATCAGTTGAAAAACCTATAAGGCAAGAGGAGCTTGATATAGTGAGAAAACAGGAAAAAATGTTAATTTGGCTAGATAACAGTGAGCAAATAAAAGAGGAGTGCAGGATGCAATCAGAATGGAAGAGAGGCAGCAGATACTAATGGCATTATAAGCTAGGATAAAAAGCTAGCGTGACAACTTTGGAATTTTTTCTAAGTACCATGTAAGAAGCCACTTAAGACTTTTAATTAGAGGAGAGATGTATTTGGGATTTACATTTTAAAATATCATTTAATATTAGAAACCATATAAATATCCATGACTATAGGACTGGTTTATCCATACAATAGACTGTTACATAACTGTTCAAAAGGCTAAAGAGGCCCCATATGCACTGGTATAGAATTATGATTGAAATATAATGCTTAGTCAAAATTTGAGATATGGAACAGCTTGAATAACATGATATCACTTGTGTGAAATATTAATATGTACATGCTACTCTCTGGGAGTTTGAACTAGAAACTGGTAGCAGTGATTGTCTCTGAGAAGGGACCTGGTTAACTGGATGACAGGGATTGAAGGGAGACTCACTTTTTTTTTTTTTTATTCCAACAGAAAGTCACAAAAATTATAATCATCCTCATCAGTTCACTCATGTAATTAATTTTTTTTTCATCTTGATCTTTTGTTAGCACTTTTATGAGTTCATCAGTTTTCCATTAGAGTTCTGAAAATGCTTATTCATTCAGTTCAGCAGTACAGTGTCAGTTACCAGAAACCTATACTTGTCAGAGGGAGACTCACTTTTTAACATACACCATTTAGTGCTTTTTGGATTTTGCAAACATGTTCCTGTGTTAGTAAATCAATTAAATTAAAATTTAACAGGGCTTCCCTGGTGGCGCAGTGGTTGAGAGTCCGCCTGCCGATGCAGGGGACACGGGTTTGTGCCCCGGTCCGGGAAGATCCCACATTCGGCGGAGCGGCTAGGCCCGTGAGCCATGGCCGCTGAGCCTGCGCGTCCGGAGCCTGTGCTCCGCAATGGGAGAGGCCACAGCAGTGAGAGGCCTGCGTAACGCCAAAAAAAAAAAAAAAAAAAAAAAAAAAATTTAACATGCTAGAATAATAAATTACTATCCAAATGGACCACCAAATATGCATCTACGATAAAGAATCATATCTTAAGCTCTAGACACGTTTATCTGATAGGTTACTGGAGTCCACACTTGGAAGGAATTTATCAAGCTCAACATAACTAAAACTAAATCACGATCTCATTTTACCTTTCAAGTTTTGGCTAAAACATCACTTATTCAGAGACTTCTTCCTTGGCTTGTTATGTACTCTCTATGCCCTGGGACTGTGGGGTTTCTGTTTATCCCCCCCTAGAGTGTACATTTCACAGAGCATCAGCAATGACCCACCTGTTAATCTGCATCCTCACTGCCTAACACAGACCATGGTTCAAGAAATATTTGTGACTTAATAAAGACAGTCTTTCATAAATCATATGCTAAGATAACCAACATATCATTAACTGGACTGAAACACCACTTAGAGAAGTATTTTATAGGTTTGCTACCTGTTGGGAAAAGTAATATATTTTCTTTCATTCATTCATTCTTTTTCTTTTTTTAAAATTGAAGTATAATTGGCTTACAATATTATTTTAATTGCAGATGTATATCATAGTGATTCAAGATTTTTATACATTACAAAATCTTCACCATAATAAGGTCACTATACAAAGTTATTACAATATTATTGACTATATTCCTTATGCTGTACATTACATCCCCATGATTTACTCATTTATTCATTGTATAACTGGAAGATTTTCCTTCTTAATCTTCCTCACCTATTTGATCCATCTCCCCCCCACACCACCACTCTAGAAACCACATTTTTTAATGAATCTATGAGTCTATTTCTACTTTGTTACGTTTGTTTTGTTTTATTAAATTCCACATATAAGTGCAATCATACGTTTGTCTGTCTGTCTACATTATTTACTTAGCATAATACCCTCTAGGTCCATCCGTGTTGTCACAAATGGCAAGATTTCATTACTTTTCATGGCTGAGTAATATTCTAGTGTGTGTGTGTGTGTGTGTGTGTGTGTGTGTGTGTGTGTGTGTGTGTGTGTGTGTGTATTCCACCTTTTCTTTACCATCCATCTATTGATGGGCACTCAGGTTGCTTCTATATCTTTGCTATTGTAAATAATGCTGCAGTGAACATAGAGGTGCATAAATCTTTTTTTTTTTACATCTTTATTGGAGTATCATCACTTTACAATGTTGTGTTAGTTTCTGCTATATAACAAAGTCAATCAGCTATATGTATACATATATCCCCATATCTCCTCCCTCATGTGTCTCCCTCCCACCCTCCCTATCCTACCCCTCTAGGTGGTCACAAAGCACCGAGCTGATCTCCCTGTGCTATGCAGCTGCTCCCCACTAGCTATCTATTTTACATTTGGTAGTGTATATATGTCAGTGCCACTCTCTCACTTCATCCCAGCTTACCCTTCCCCCTCCCCGTGTCCTAAAGTCCATTCTCTACGTCTGTGTCTTTATTCCTGTCCTGGCCCTAGGTTCACCAGAACCATTTATTTTTTAGATTCCATATATATATGTGTTAGCATACGGTATTTGTTTTTCTCTTTCTGAATTACTTCACTCTGTATGACAGACTCTAGGTCCATCCACCTCACTAAAAATAACTCAATTTCATCTCTCTTTACGGCTGAGTAATATTCCATTGTATATATATGTGCCACATCTTCTTTATCCATTCATCTGTCGATGGACACTTAGGTTGGTTCCATGTCCTGGCTATTGTAAATAGAGCTGCAATGAACATTGTGGTACATGACTCTTTTTGAATTATGGTTTTCTCAGTGTATATGCCCAGTAGTGGGATTGCTGGGTCATACGGTAGTTCTATTTTCAGTTTTTTAAGGAACCTCCATACTGTTCTCCATAGTGGTTGTATCAATTTATATTCCCATCCACAGTGCAAGAGGGTTCCCTTTTCTCCACACCCTCTCCAGCATTTATTGTTTGTAGATTTTCTGATGATGGCCATTCTGACTGGTGTGAGGTGATACCTCATTGTAGTTTTTACTTGCATTTCTCTAATGATTAGTGACATTGAGCATCCTTTCATGTGTTTGTTGGCATTCTGTATATCTTCTTTGGAGAAATGTCTATTTAGGTCTTCTGCCAATTTTTGGATTAGGTTGTTTGTTTTTTGATATTGAGCTACATGAGGTGCTTGTAAATTTTGGAAATTAATCCTTTGTCAGTTGCTGCATTTGCAAATATTTTCTCCCATTCTGAGGGCTGTCTTTTCATCTCATTTATGGTTTCCTTTGCTGTGCAAAATATTTTAAGTTTCATTAGGTCCCATTTGTATATTTTTGTTTTTAATTCCATTTCTCTAGGAGGTGGGTCAAAAAGGATCTTGCTGTGATGTATGTCATAGAGTGTTCTGCCTATGTTTCCCCAGACCAGGCCTTACATTTAGATCTTTAATCCATTTTGAGTTAGGAAACACTCCCATTTACCATTGCAACAAAAAGAATAAAATACCTAGGAATAAACCTACCTAAGGAGGTAGGTTTCTGTATGCAGAAAACTAGAAGACAGTGGTGAAAGAAATTAAAGACAATCCAAACAGATGGAGAGATATACCATGTTCTTGGATTGGAAGAATCAACAGTGTGAAAATGACTATACTACCCAAAGCTATATACAGATTCAGTGCAATCCCTATCAAACTACCAATGGCATTTTTCACAGAACTAGAACAAAAAATTTCACAGTTCTTAAGGAAATACAAAAGACCCCAAATAGCCAAAGCAATCTTGAGAAAGAAAAATGCAGTTGGAGGAATCAGGCTCCCTGACGTCAGACTATACTACAAAGCTACAGTAATCAAGACAGTAGCTTTGTCTTATTGAGAGACTTTGTTGAGAGATTTTACCATAAATGGATATTGAATTTTGACAAAAGCTTTTTCTGAATTTATTGAAATGACCATGTGATTTAATTCTAAAATTTGTTAATTGGTATATCACCTTGATTGATTTGTGGATATTGAACCATCCTTGCATCCCTGGGTTAAATCCCACTTGATCATGGTGTATGACTGCCTTTTTAACATATTGTTTAATTCAGTTTGCTACTATTTTGTTGAGGATTTTTGCATCTATGTTCATCAGTGATATTGGCCTGGTATTTTCTCTTTTTTTGTGGTGTCTTTCACTGGCTTTTGTATCAGGGTGATGCTGGCCTCATAGAATGAGTTTGAAAGTATTCCTTCCTCTTCAATTTTTCAGATAAGATAAACAAAAGAGTCAGCTTTTAATTAATATTTACTGTTATTTTTTAGTTTTTATTTCTTTCATTTCTGCTCTGATATTTATAATGTCCTTCCTTCTACTAACTTTGGGTTTTGTTTGTTCTCTTTCTAGTTTGTTTAGATGTAAGTTTAGTTTGTTTATTTGAGATTTCCCTTGTTTCCTGAGGTAGGTTTATATCACTATAAACTTCTTTGCTGTGTCCCATCTTCTAGTCTATTGTTGATGCTTTGTAGTGTGTGTGTGTGTGTGTGTGTGTGTGTGTGTGTGTGTGTGTGATATAGTGTAGGATTTTTTATTTTTTTTTTTGGCGGTACACGGGCCTCTCACTGTTGTGGCCTCTCCCGTTGCGGAGCACAGGCTCCGGACGCACAGGCCCAGCGGCCATGGCTCACAGGCCCAGCCACTCCGCGTCATGTGGGATCTTCCCAGAGCGGGGCACAAACCCGCGTCCCCTGCATCGGCAGGCAGACTCTCAACCACTGCGCCACCAGGGAAGCCCTTGTGATATAGTTATTGTATTCTTCAGCTCTGTTTCTTTGTATTTTCCAACTCTGTTAAAACTCTCACTGTATTTATCCATCTTCTCTCAAGTTTGTTGAGCATCTTCATGTTCACTACCTTGAAATCTTTCTTTAGTAGATTGATTATTTCCACTTCTCTTAGCTCTTCTTCTTCTGGGGCTTTGTCTTGTTCCTTCATTAGGAGTATATTACTTTGTCTCCTCATTTTGCCTAATTCTCTGTGTTTATTTCTGTGTATTAGGTAGGTCAGTTATTTCTCCTGATCTTAGAGAAGTGGCCTTATATAGGAGACAGCCTATGGGGCCCAGCAGCAACTCAACTATGGTGACCAGAGCTATATACTGTATCAGTACCACTATATGGGCTGTGTGGGCCCTTCTGCTGTGGTTGGGCCAACTACTGTGGGCTTGCTGGTAGGTGGGGCTGTCATTGGGCTTGGCTGGCTGCCAGGCCCTGCCTTGTGCAGTAGTTGCTGAATACTGATGGGCAGGGCTGGGTACCAGGGCTGCTGGCTAAGGGGACCAGGGCTTGTTCTGGCCCATTGGTGGGTGGGACTGATTCCCAGTGTGGCTCAATATGGGGCTCAGGGGCCCAGGGCTTGTGCTGGCCCACTGTTAAATGGGAAAGCTCCAGGCACTAATAATCTAGAGTGAGGACTCCAAACTGGTGCTTCGCAGCACCAGTGTCCTCACAACAGAACAAGTCCCCATAAATGGCTGCCACCAGTATCTATGTCCCAGGGGGAGTCTCATTGCCTCCTGCCTCTCTGGGAGGGTCTCCAAGATCAGCAAGTTGGTCTAATTCAGGCTTATTTCAAATTACTGCCTCTGAGCTGGGACTCCAAGTATGTGAGATTTTGTGTATGCCCTTTAAGCGTGGAGTCGCTATTTCCTACAGTCCTTTGGCTCTCCCATACACAAGCCCCACTTGCCTTCAAGTCTAGACATTCTGAGGGCTCATCTTCCCAGTGCATGACCCTTAGGCTGGGAGGTCCAATGTGGGGCTTGGACCCCTCACTCCTTGGGGGAGAATCTCTGGAATTGTTATTATCCTCTTGTTTGTGTGTCACGTACCCAGGGATGGGGGTCTTGACTATACTGCATCTCCACCTCTCCTATTTATCTCGTGTGGTTTCTCCCGGTACACGGGCCTCTCACTGTTGTGGCCTCTCCCGTTGCGGAGCACAGGCTCCGGACGCGCAAGCTCAGCGGCCATGGCTCACGGGCCCAGCCGCTCCGTGGCATGTGGGATCTTCCCAGACTGGGGCACGAACCCGTGTCCCCTCCATTGGCAGGCAGACTCTCAACCACTGCGCCACCAGGGAAGCCCTTGTGATATAGTTATTGTATTCTTCAGCTCTGTTTCTTTGTATTTTCCAACTCTGTTAAAACTCTCACTGTATTTATCCATCTTCTCTCAAGTTTGTTGAGCATCTTCATGTTCACTACCTTGAAATCTTTCTTTAGTAGATTGATTATTTCCACTTCTCTTAGCTCTTCTTCTTCTGGGGCTTTGTCTTGTTCCTTCATTAGGAGTATATTACTTTGTCTCCTCATTTTGCCTAATTCTCTGTGTTTATTTCTGTGTATTAGGTAGGTCAGTTATTTCTCCTGATCTTAGAGAAGTGGCCTTATATAGGAGACAGCCTATGGGGCCCAGCAGCAACTCAACTATGGTGACCAGAGCTATATACTGTATCAGTACCACTATATGGGCTGTGTGGGCCCTTCTGCTGTGGTTGGGCCAACTACTGTGGGCTTGCTGGTAGGTGGGGCTGTCATTGGGCTTGGCTGGCTGCCAGGCCCTGCCTTGTGCAGTAGTTGCTGAATACTGATGGGCAGGGCTGGGTACCAGGGCTGCTGGCTAAGGGGACCAGGGCTTGTTCTGGCCCATTGGTGGGTGGGACTGATTCCCAGTGTGGCTCAATATGGGGCTCAGGGGCCCAGGGCTTGTGCTGGCCCACTGTTAAATGGGAAAGCTCCAGGCACTAATAATCTAGAGTGAGGACTCCAAACTGGTGCTTCGCAGCACCAGTGTCCTCACAACAGAACAAGTCCCCATAAATGGCTGCCACCAGTATCTATGTCCCAGGGGGAGTCTCATTGCCTCCTGCCTCTCTGGGAGGGTCTCCAAGATCAGCAAGTTGGTCTAATTCAGGCTTATTTCAAATTACTGCCTCTGAGCTGGGACTCCAAGTATGTGAGATTTTGTGTATGCCCTTTAAGCGTGGAGTCGCTATTTCCTACAGTCCTTTGGCTCTCCCATACACAAGCCCCACTTGCCTTCAAGTCTAGACATTCTGAGGGCTCATCTTCCCAGTGCATGACCCTTAGGCTGGGAGGTCCAATGTGGGGCTTGGACCCCTCACTCCTTGGGGGAGAATCTCTGGAATTGTTATTATCCTCTTGTTTGTGTGTCACGTACCCAGGGATGGGGGTCTTGACTATACTGCATCTCCACCTCTCCTATTTATCTCGTGTGGTTTCTCCTTTATATATTTAGTTGTGGGAAATCATTTCGACTTGTCTTCAGGTCATTCTCATGGATAGCTGCTCTGTAAATAGTTGTAATTTTGGTGTGCCAAGGGAGGAGGTGAGCTCAGAGTCTTCCTACTTGGCCATCTTGGCTACACCTCCTCCCTTTCATTCATTCTCAAATTGCTCTTTTGATTTTTATCATCTGCTTCTTAATTCTAGTCTTCTGAGATTTTATGAACAAGTCATAATTACTGTTTCTATAATGTCAATTATTTTATGGATTTCAAAGTGGAAGATTAATATTGAGAAGTGATGTGATTTGGGACACAGGGGATAGATAACTATTTAATATGGCTGACTAAGAAGGAATTCCCCTTCCTAGTTTCTACCATAAACAGTTGTGTAACAGATTTATTAAATAAATGAATGAATTAATGAATATATGAATAAACAAATAAATAGATAAATATTTAAAAAGATAGAAACATAGACAGCTGAGCCAGAAATCAAGAAATGGAAATCCTCAAGTGCCTAGTGACAGAAACCTGTAAGGAATTAGAGTTTGGGCTATAAGCAACAGTTAACACTGAGTCCTCTACTAGCAATTATTTTCCTATTAGGTTTGGGGGATTAAACTGTAGAACCCATGCCTACAGGGAACTGAAACTACTGAATAACATAAAACTGGCCTTTACAAAGGATTCTTCCATACCTGATATAAGATTAAGGAGAAAAAAAAAAAACTATTCAGTTAGTAGCTTAAGTAAGAGGTAAGGAAATATCTTGCAGGAACATCTTGTGGGTATAAAAAAAGTTAACTGCAAGAAATAGGGAGTTGGGGATTACATCATACATAGCTTTGAGGTTTAGATTTACGCTATCCATAATAAACCACATGCAGATAAATTAACATAAAAATTTTCTGAGGACTTGGAAATCCATAATCTTCTTTCTGTTCTTCCTCCACCACCCAAGGACACAGGAGACAGCCATAGAAAACTGCTAAAGCAACAACTGAGTTTACATTAAAAAATTTCATAGCCCATAAGTAAAGCAACTACCAATGAGGAAGAGTCAGCAAAGAAAAAAGAGAACATGCACTACAAAACTGAGAGGAGACTCAGTATGAAAAGGCTTTTTTATAAGTATAATTAAAACATTCAAATTGATTTTATAATGGGGAGGAGGAAAACAAAGCCAGAAAGCAAAAACAAGCAGATTATTATAAGAGCCAAATGGCTCTCTATAAGAAAAATACAGATATTAAAAACAAAACAAAATTTCTGTGATCAGTTTGAATGGAAGGCTAGGTATAGCTGAGGAGATAATTAATGAATTGCTTGATCTGAGACAATCACCTGGAATGTAGAACATTCTCCTAAAAAATTTTACCAAAATACAAATCCATTTCCAATCCCAATTCTCTTACTCAATAGAATTGTGACCTTTGGGATATAATAACCTCTAGTCTCTTTTTATCTCTAAAATTAGAGCTAATAATAGATAACTTAAATCTCATTAAGTCATTGTGAATATTAAATGACATGATGATTATGATCATTTTATTCAAAAGGCACATATATAGATATTATCATTATTATAATCTATTATTAATAAGTAGTTTTAAGATACTCAGTTCATCTACTTACTTGTCTCTAGATTTCCCATAGAACTAATTGTTTTTATTTAAAAAAATTTTTTTAACTGAAGTACAGTTGATTTGCAATGTTGTGTCAGTTTCTAGTGTACAGCAAAATGTACACAGAATATATATATATATATTCTTTTTCATATTCTTTTCCATCATGGTTTATTACAGGATATTGAATATAGTTCCCTGTGCTATACAATAGGACCTTGTTGTTTATCCGTCCTATATATAGCAGTTTGCATCTGTTAGTACCAAACTCCCAAGCCTTCCCTTCCCTGACCTCCCTCCCCCTTGGCAATGACAAGTCTGGAACTATGTCTTTTTAACATTTTTTGAAGAATACCAGATACACTAGGTTTTGTATTTAGAAAGATTATGTGTTTGTCTAATTCCAATATGTTTTGATCCATTTAGTGAATATTTAGAGAATCTTATAAAACAGTTATCAGGATTTCTATTCCCAGAGTAATTCATCGCGTCTGAATGACACTCACAAGTTTATGCAGAGAAGGAGGGAGTGTAAGGTCAGGTTGACTCTGTAGAGACAGAGGAACATGTAGAAGTAGGTGGAAAGAGAAGAGAAGCATTTCCCACTTTTTATTTTTTGAAAATTAACATTAGTGTATGAAAATTTCAACCAAGTCCGCTTTCTGAATTCAAACACATTGAAGTTAATGTGAATGTTCATTGTACATTAGCTGATTAAAGTCTCTGAAAAGTCTTGCTCTACAGACATTTGTTTAATTCCAATTTAGCATTATACAAATGAGTTGACCATTGATCCTATGCTTTTCTTTTTTTCTGCAAAACACTCATTTCACATCTTCACAGGCCCATTTTAGAAAACTCTAAAGTTTCCTTCTGCAAGTACTGACAGCCTCTCCCCATGCCTCCTTCTGTCTGATGTCCACATTTTGCTGCTCTGACCTTTGGCTTCTGGGCACGTGGAGTTTCCTTAGTGACCTGAAGTGCGTAGCCCAGTGCAACATGCCACCCTCTGAGCTGTCCTGATGGTTTTAGATAGTGTACTAAGCAGATCTAGACCAAAAGGCTGCTTGGGTATGGATGGGAAGGCCACCTGTCATGTATAGTGTGTATCTTTGGTCTTTAAGTGCCCGGAGGTTTATCGGCTTATGGCAGTTTCTCAGAGAAGTGGAACAGGGACAATCCTGGTATTTTGCCTGCCTGGACTCCCAATGGGATGGGTGATAAGTTCTTATACACATACACAAAGGAAAGGGGCTTTGGAGTGGGGCATCCAGGGTTCTAACTTTCACTTGGCAAAACACCAGCTATATGACCTGGCAAGTTAACTTCCAAGAGTTAAGTTCCTCTCCTGTAACATAAGGATGATACGTGTACTTCAGAGTTTTTGTTGGGCTTTGAGATAATGTAAGTGGAGTGTCTGGAGGACTGTTGATTTTCAATAAATAGTAGCTAAGATTAATTTTTCTAATTAAAAATATACACACATATATTATTTTATATAAATGTTTAAATTTATATAAATTTATATAAATTTATATAAATTTAAATTTTATATAAATGTTATCTATTGCTGCATGTGAAATGCCAGAAATTTAAAACTTAAAGCAATATTCATTCATTATCTCACAGTTTCTCTGGGTCAAGAGTCCATGCACAGTTTAGCTAGGTTATCTGCAGTCAAGATGTTGGCCTGGCGGGGGTCACATTTAAAGGCTCAACTGAGTAAAGACTCATACCCAAGCTCCTGTGATTGGTGGCAGGACTCAACTCTTTGCTCTCTAGCATTTGGAAGCTTCCCTCAATTCCTTGCCACGTGGGCCTCTCCACAGAGCAGATTACTTCACTCAGGCCAGAAAGGGAAAGTCAGTAAGCAGGGTCTTCTAGGTAGATGACAGTGACAAGGTAGAAGTAACATAATCATGAAGGTGACATTCCCATCACCTTTGCCATATTGTGTGGTTAGAACCAAGTCACAGCTGCCATCCACACTCAAGGGAAGAGACTATACAAGGTATGAATACCAGAGAAAGGGAGTAATTAGAGACCATCTCAGCACTGTCTGGCACAAACAGGGTCAAACCACACCTGTCGAGTTTTTATTATATTCCCCCCCTTTTTGACTGTACATCCCCCTGAGCCCTTCAGCTTTCTATGCCCCTCTACCTACATCACCCCCCAGCTCTACTCTCAGTTAATCCATTTTAACAACCTGGTTTGTATAATCTCATCTTTTTCTCCAATCAGATACAGATGTAGATAGACAGACAAAAAGATAGATAGATGGATAGACAGATAGATATAGATGCACATAGACAGATACAGATGCACACACATATATGTACAGACATATGCATGTGCGTGTTTTTTTTTTATTTAAAAATGTGATCATATTACACCCACCTTTTTACACTGTGCTTTTCCCACTCAGTCATATGTGATGGAAGTTTTTTCAAGTCAGGAGATATGGTACTAAGTTGTGTTCTGTTGCATTCTGTAATATTCACACTATTCAATCATTCCACGACTAATAGGAATACACTAAGTTTCCACTTTTTTCGCACAAAAAACAGTGATGCAATAAAAATCCTTGTGTATGTATCCTTACCTACTGATGCATTTGTTTTTCTGGGATAGTTTCCCACAGTGGGCTGTCTGGGTCAAAGGATATTTTTAATTTAATAGATATTGCCAGATTGCTTTCCAAAAAAGCTATAATGAAGCACATTTCCACCAGCAATATATTAAAGTGCCCCTTTTCTCTGTATCCTGCCAGCAATAGGTGTTATTGCTTTGTTTAATGCTTGCCAGTCTGATGGGCATAAAGGAATATCTCATTACTTTAATTTGCATTCAATGACGCTTGGTGAGGTTGAGCATCTTAATGTTTATTTGGCCACTTGGAATTGCCTTTTTGTGCATTGCTTCATCATAGTCTTTGCTAATCTTTCTATTGGGATGTTTGAAAGAGCTATTTATATAAAATGGATGTTAACACATATTCTTTGCATTAACATTTTTTGCCCAAATCCATTATTGTTTTCTATGCACTTTACTTATGGAATATTTTCCCATACAAAAAGTCTTAATATTTTATATGGTCTACATACATCTAAGTCTGTTTTATTCTATCTCTAGATAATAGATGAAGTGGACTAAATATTCATTTTCTAATATTTTATGATCTTATTCTTTTCTCATTTAATCTTTAATGCTTCTAGAACTATTTTGTGTTTGGGGTAAAATAGGGATTTTACTTTCTTCTGGAAAGACAGCCAATTATGCCAGTACCTTCTATAATTAATCCAGTTTTCTTACACAGTTATTACTGTCATTGGATTTTCAATGCTCATTTATCCTCAGATATAGCCCTGGATTTGCCAATCTGTTTTACTAATCTATATCTATTTCTATGCCGATACTATGATGAACTGACTTGAGTGGCTATTTCAAATGATGTTTTATGTAAGTCAACTTCTCCCTTTCTGCTTTTTCTTTTGAATGCTTTTCTTGACAATTCTATGGCATTTATTTGTTCATATTAACTTTTAGGATAATTCAATTTCAAAAGAAAGATATGTTAGTGTTATACTCAGAATTATTTAAAACTATATATTGATTTCAGAAGAATTAGTATTTTACTTATAAATAATTGACGTCTAACAATTTGTTCAGATCTTGGTTTATATCCTTTAATACAATTTTGTAGAAATTTTATTTACAGACGTTTCTGTTATTTCCCTGTTATATTTATTACTAAGATTTTATTGTCCTTTTTCTTACCACTGTGAATATGTTTGGTTCCACTTCAGTTTCTAAGTGTTTATTGCTATATCAGAGAAAAACTTTTCTTTTTGTAGTTTTATGGTACCTCAAATCTCCTTACCAAATTCTCTTATCAATTGAAGGACAGCTTTGTTTTCATTTTTAACTATGGGCTTTTTGTGTTTTCTAGGTGTAAAATAATTTTATTATCTAAAAGAGATATCAGTTTTCTTTTTAAATTTGTATCCTTGTTTAAAATAATTTTCTTATTTCTAGAACTTTCAAGAAAATATTGACTAACAGTACATATCCTTATCTAGTTCTTGATTTAAATTGAAATGGTTTTAGTGATCTGTTATTAAAAATAATATTTCTGGCTAATGACTTTGATTATATGACTTTTCATTATCTGTTAATGTCCTCCAATGTTTCCTCCTCTTTAATTTCTTGAAGCAATGGATTATGTTAATTGTGTATCTGATATAGGGCCACTCTTGCTTTTCTGGAAGGAATGTTATTTAGTCATGGCATATGTATACTTCATGAAATCTTTTATTTAAAGTTTTATATGAAAAAACTTTAAAGTTTTGCATCTATATTCATAAATGATGGTCTTGATTTTCCATATCTACTATTTATTTACTTTTTTAAAAAGAGCTTTGAGATATAATATACAAACTATAAAATTCACCCATTTTAAGGATACAATTCGATGACTTTCAGTAAATTTACAGTTGTGCAACCATCACCACAATCCAGTTTAGAGCATTTACATCACCTCAAGAAGATCCTTTATGCCCATGTGCAGTCAATTTCTGTCCCCAGCCCCAATCCTAGGCAACTACTAATCTGCTTTTCTGTGTCTATAGACTATTTTAAATGAACATTTTATATATAAGAATCATACACTATGCGGCCTATGTGTCTAACTTCTTTCACTTGACATATTGTTTTTGAGATTCATACATTTTGTAGTATGTATCACTACTTCATTTATTCTTACTGCTGAATTTGTCTCCTTTTTAAAATGTATCTATTTGAATTTTGGAATTAAAATTAAGAAATTTTCTTAAAATCATTTGGAAAAAATTAAATATTTTTGGTGGTGTGTAACAGTTTTGTAATATTGAAATTATCTTTTTCTTAAAGATTAGTTAGAATTAACTGTGAAACTACTGGTGCCTTTTTTCTGCACCGTATATAATTGTTTTTACATTCTCTTTTATATTAATCAATTTAAGTTTCTAATTGTTCTTGGATTAATTTACTAATTTATATTTTGGTAGGAAATAATCCATTTTTTCTAGTATTTCAAATGTTTGGCATGTATTCTCTTGTATCTGTCCTTTACCACTTTATTAGTAAAAATATGTCTTTTCTAATCCTTAGTCTTATATTCTATTTCTTCTTCTTTTTCCTCCTTATTCTCCTTCTCCTGTGACTTCTGCTCCTTCTTTTAGGTCTTTCATCAGGCTTATGAGATACTTAATGGTCTTTTCAAGCAATAGCTTTTTTATTTCCTATAATCTTTTTACTACTTTTAATATTAATTTTCATTAATTTCAGGTTTTCATTTTTTCCATTCTTTCTTCCCAGTCTCTTTTGTTTTGGTTGTTGTTTTGCAGATATTCTTTTTCTAAAATCATGAGATGAATAATATATTCTATTTTAATTTTCATTATCCTTATTTAAAATTCATCAAAGTGTAGATTTTACATTATTCTAAGTTTTGTGGGGTTTTATTTTTGTTGTTGTTAAATATTATTTGCATTCCTTCCAGAATAGTTTGTATTGTCAGGTTTGGTTTACTCTTTGATTCCAGGAATATCCATTAGCTTATTTCTCAGTATCGAAGTGGGTGAGCTAAATCTGATAATCTTTTTAAGATTTCATTTAACTTACTGAATTTCAGTCAGAGCTTGTGGGTTATCAAATCATCTTTGTAATCAAGTTCAAATCAATTTATATGAATGATCTGTGGACTTACAAAAATGTATATTATTTCTCATAAGAATATATGGATCTATACTATTAAATAAAATTATTTAAATGTATCATTAAATTCTTTCATTCCATATTTATTTTTGTCTGCTACATCCACCTAGCTTTAAAATAAGTGTATTCTTACCAAATATTTCTTGATTTTCTAATACATTCTATATTTAGCTTTTATGTTATTTAGTACACACAGGTTTATGACAGTATTATCTTCTACATCAGTTGTGTCTATTACCATCATAGTGTGCCCCTCTGTTTGGTATTTTTAATCTTGAAGTCACCTTGATTAAATTAATATTGCCACACCTGCTGTGAGTTTTGTTCTCATTTGCTTATATCTCTTTTACATATTTTATTTCCTAACTTTCTAAAACACTCTAAAGCTTACTTTAAAAAAAAGAAGTATGATTTAACCCAGTTTTAACTCTATCGATCTCTTGCTTCCAATGGAAGATTTCAATCCATTTCCAAACACAAATATTAATTTTATTATTTTCATCTTTATGTCTAATAATTCAATGTCTTTACTGATATCTTTTTTTTTTTCCTTTTCATTTTTTCCCCAGTTTGATGAAGTTGCTATTCATTTCACTTCTTGGTTTTTTAATTAAGAAATTCTAGTACACATTTCCATATTCTGGCTGATTGTTTCTCTCTCCAGAGATTCATAATCAGACTCTATTTATTTCGCAAAATGGTACTAACTTCTTCCCTACCAAATATTTTATTAACCCCATTTTCTTTCCCTTCCATGACATGAGATCTCAGAATACTTTCACCCTCCACTTTTCCTTTCTTTCTTACCAGTGACTAACCCCACCTAGATGATATCTTTAGAATGCTTCTTCTTTTTCCCTTTCCCTCTCAACTTCTACTCAGCTCTGCTTTCACAGAGCTAATTATGCTCACATGCAAGTTATGACAATTTTCCTTACAGATGCTCCTTCTATTTCAATAATCCATATTAGTGCTCCGTTACATTTCACCAGAGCCTGTCATTATCCATTTAGGTATATATGTGTAAACTAAGGTTTGTTGCTCTCCACGTGTTCCTCTCTTCCTCATTTCTCCTACCTTGAGATCTCTATTCTGATGGATCTGTTTTTTGGAGCTGATCTTTGAGCATTTTTCTCTGAAAGAGTAAGTGAACAATCTACTCTCCAAACCCTGATGTCTTTGCAACTACATTCCTTTGAGCCTTGACAGATGAATCATGACTTGACTAGGCATAGAATAATTAAGTTGCAACCCTTCATCTTGGTAGTCTTTAAATGTATCCCACCATCATGTAGCCTCCAGCCCTGTAGACCATAACAGTACTGGCTGTATGATACTTTTTTTCCCTTTTAGGTACTGTTATGGGCTAAATTGTATCCCCTCAAATTCATGGCCCTAATACCCATATCTAGAGATAGAGGCTTTAGGGGGTTATTAGGGTTAAATGAAGTCATAAGAGTGGTCTGTAATCCGATAGGACAAATGTTCTTATAAACTGAAGAACAGGCACCAAAGAGCTCTTTCTCTCTCTCCACACACACAGAGGAAAGGCCTTATGAAGACATAGGAGAAGCAGGTTTATGCAAGCCGGAAAGACAGGCCTCATCAGAAAACAACCTTGCTCGCACTTTGATCTTGGACTTCCAGCCTTTAAAACTGTGAAAAATTAAATTTCTGTTGTTTAAGCCAGCCAGTCTGTGGTATTCCGTTATGGCAGCCCAAGCAGGCTAATACAGGTACCTGTATTTTTACCTGAATGTTTGTTAGATTTCTCCTTGGCATTCGAGCTTTAGAATTTTATCAGGATGGATCTTGGTGTGTCTTTCCTCATCACCTCCAACTAGAACTTGTTATTTTAACTTTCAGCTACATCCCAACCCACCCTCCTTAGGGAAATTTTATTTTCTTATTGGCCAATTATTGTCTCTCCTCACTTTTTCTTTTATAACCTCCTGAAACTACTTTATTTGCATTTTTGGTATCTGAGATTTATTATCCAATTCTCTTATCGGTTCTATCATATCTTCCCAGCTCTGTGTCATCTGAAATATTTCTTTTACCAGGTATTCCAGGTTAAAGATTTGGGCCTCAGCGGCGACTATCTGACTATACTCTCAATCAATCTGCTTACTATTTTTTTTTTTTTTTACTTCAGAAATCATGACATAGGATATCCAGACAGTTTTAGAATCTGAATTATCTTTTGTTTTATTCAAGAAATTCAAACTTATCTGCCAATTCTCTACCGCTGTTAAAGAGTTCACTCAATTAGCATCAAAATACTCCTATAACCTTCATTCAAAAATGAATGAGGGAGCAGAAGGAAGAAGAACTACAGTCCTGCAGCCTGTGGAACAAAACTCACATTCACAGAGAGATAGACAAGATGCAAAGGCAGAGGGCTACGTACCAGATGAAGGAACAAGATAAAACCCCAGAAAATCAACTAAATGAAGTGGAGATTGGCAACCTTCCAGAAAAACAATTCAGAATAATGATAGTGAAGATGATCCAGGACCTCAGAAAAAAGATGGAGGCAAAGATCGAGAAGATTCAAGAAATGTTTAACAAAGACCGAGAACAATTAAAGAACAAACAGAGATGGACAATACAATAACTGAAATGAAAAATACACTAGAAGGAATCAATAGCAGAATAACTGAGGCAGAAGAACGGATAAGTGACCTGGAAGACAGAATGGTGGAACTCACTGCTGCGGAAGAGAATAAAGAAAAAGGAAATGAAGACAGCCTAAGAGACATGTCCTCTGGGACAACATTAAACACAACAACATTCGCATTATAGGGGACCCAGAAGGAGAAGAGAGAGAGAGAAAGGACCCGAGAAAATATTTGAAGAGATTATAGTCGAAAACTTCCCTAAGATGGGAAAAGAAATAGCCACCCAAGTCCAGGAAGCGCAGAGAGTCCCATACAGGATAAACCCAAGGAGAAACATGCCGAGACACATAGTAATCAAACTGGCAAAAATTAAAGACAAAGAAAAATTATTGAAAGCAGCAAGGGAAAAAGGACAAATAACATACAAGGGAACTCCCATAAGATTAACAGCTGATTTCTCAGCAGAAACTCTACAAGCCAGAAGGGACTGACATGATACACTTAAAGTGATGAAAGGGAAGAACCTACAACCAAGATTACTCTACCCGGCAAGGGTCTCATTCAGATTCGATGGAGAAATCAAAAGCTTTACAGACAAGAAAAAGCTAAGAGAATTCAGCACCACCAAACCAGCTCTACAACAAATGCTAAAGGCACTTCTCTAAGCGGGAAACACAAGAGAAGAAAAGGACCTACAAAATCAAACCCAAAACAATTAAGAAAATGGTAATCGGAACATACATATAGATAATTACCTTAAACATGAATGGATTAAATGCTCCAACCAAAAGACACATGCTCACTGAATGGATACAAAAACAAGACCCATATATATGCTGTCTACAAGAGACCCACTTCAGACCTAGGGACATATACAGACTGAAAGTGAAGGGATGGAAAAAGGTATTCCATGCAAATGGAAATCAAAAGAAAGCTAGAGTAGCAATACTCATATCAGATAAAATAGACTTTAAAATAAAGAATGTTATAACAGACAAGGTAGGACACTACATAATGATCAAGGGGTCAAGCCAAGAAGAAGATATGACAATTATAAATATATATGCACCCAACATAGGAGCACCTCATTATATAAGGCAACTGCTAACAGCTATAAAAGAGCAAATCGACAGTAACACAATAATAGTGGGGGACTTTAACACCTCACTTACACCAATGGACAGATCATCCAAAATGAAAATAAATAAGGAAACAGAAGCATTAAATGACACAATAGACCAGATAGATTTAATAGATATTTATAGGACGTTCCATCCAAAAACAGCAGATTGCACTTTCTTCTCAAGTGCACATGGAACAGTTTCCAGGATAGATCACATTTTGGGTCACAAATCAAGCCTCAGTAAATTTAAGAAAATTGAAATCATATCAAGCACCCTTTCTGACCACAATGCTATGAGATTAGAAACGAATTACAGGGAAAAAAATGTAAAAAACACAAAGACATGGAGGCTAAACAATATGTTACTAAATAACCAAGAGATCACTGAAGAAATAAAAGGGGAAATCAAAAACTAGGGACAGGGCTTCCCTGGTGGTGCAGTGGTTGGGAGTCTGCCTGCCGATGCGGGGGACGTGGGTTTGTGTCCCCGTTTGGGGGGATCCCACATGCCGCAGAGCGGCTAGGCCCGTGGGCCATGGCAGCTGGGCCTGCGCGTCCGGAGCCTGTGCTCCGCGACGGGAGAGGCCACGGCAGTGAGAGGCCCACGTACAGCAAAAAAAAAAAAAAAATACCTAGGGACAAATTAAAATGAAAACACGATGATCCAAAACCTATGGGATGCAGCAAAAGCAGTTCTAAAAGGGAAGTTTATAGCTATACAAGCCTACCTCAAGAAACAAGAAAAATCTCAAATAAACAATCTAAATTTATGCTTAACGGAACTAGAGAAAGAGGAGCAAACAGAACCCAAAGTTAGCAGAAGGAAAGAAATCATCAAGATCAGAGCAGAAATAAATGAAATAGAAACAAAGAAAACAATAGCAAAGATCAATAAAACTAAAAGCTGGCTCTTAGAGAAGATAAACAAAATTGATAAACCATTAGCCAGACTCATCAAGAAAAGAGGGAGAGGACTCAAATCAGTAAAATTAGAAATGAAAAAGGAGAAGTTAAAACAGACATGACAGAAATACAAAGCATCCTAAGAGACTACTACAAGCAACTTTATGCCAATAAAATGGACAACCTGGAAGAAACGGACAAATTCTTGTCCATTTGGACAAAAGGTATAACCTTTTGGACAGAAAGGTATAACCAATGGACAAAAAGGTATGACTTTCCAAGACTGAACCAGGAAGAAATAGAAAATATGAACAGACCAATCACAAGTAATGAAATTGAAACTGTGATTAAAAATCGTCCAACAAACAAGTCCAGGACCAGATGGCTTCACAGGTGAATTCTATCAAATATTTAGAGAAGAGCTAACACCCATCCTTCTCAAACTCTTCCAAAAAATTGCAGAGGAAGGAACACTCCCAAACTCATTCTATGAGGCCACCATCACCCTGATACCAAAACCAAAGATACTACAAAAAAAGAAAATTACAGACCAATATCACTGATGAATATAGATGCAAATATCCTCAACAAAATACTAGCAAACAGAATCCAACAACACATAAAAAGGATCATACACCATCATCAAGTGGGATTTATCCCAGGGATACAAGGATTCTTCAACATACGCAAATCAATCAATGTGATTCACCATATTAACAAATTGAAGAATAAAAA
The DNA here is from genome assembly GCF_000442215.2 of Lipotes vexillifer. Lineage (NCBI taxonomy): Eukaryota > Metazoa > Chordata > Mammalia > Artiodactyla > Lipotidae > Lipotes > Lipotes vexillifer. The sequence continues at coordinate 1,177,025 of NW_006770132.1, forward strand.
CCATATATCATCTATATAGATGCAGGAAATTCTTTTGACAAAATTCAACACCCATTTATGATAAAAACTCTCCAGAAAGTGGGCATAGAGGGAACCTACCTCAACATAATAAAGGCAATATATGACAACCCCACAGCCAACATCATTCTCAATGGTGAAAAAGTGAAACCATTTCCATTAAGAATAGGAAAAAAAACAAGGTTGCCCACTCTCACTGCTATTATTCAACATAGTTTTGGAAGTTTTAGCCACAGCAGTCAGAGAATAAAAAGAAATAAAAAGAATCCCAATTGGAAAAGAAGAAGTAAAACTGTCACTGTTTGCAGATGACATGATACTATACATAGAGAATCCTAAAGATGCTACCAGAAAACTACTAGAGCTAATCAATGAATTTGGTAAAGTTGCAGGATACAAAATTAATGCACAGAAATCTCTGGCATTCCTATACACTAACGATGAAAAATCTGAAAGAGAAATTAAGGAAACACTCCCATTTACCACTGCAACAAAAAGAATAAAATACCTAGGAATAAACCTACCTAGGGAGACAAAAGACCTGTATGCAGAAAACTATAAGACACTGATGAAAGAAATTAAAGATGATACAAACAGATGGAGAGATATACCATGTTCTTGGATTGGAAGAATCAATATTGTGAAAATAACTATACTACCCAAAGCAATCTGCAGATTCAATGCAATCCCTGTCAAATTACCAATGGCATTTTTTATGGAACTAGAACAAAAAACCTTAAAATTTGCATGCAGACACAAAAGACCCCGAATAGCCAAAGCAGTCTTGAGGGAAGAAAATGGAGCTGGAGGAATCAGACTCCTTGACTTCATACTATACTATAAAGCTACAATACAGTACTGGCACAAAAACAGAAACATAGGTCAACAGAACAAGATAGAAAGCCCAGAGATAAATCTACGCACCTACGGTCAACTGATCTATGACAAAGAAGGCAAGGATATACAATGGAGAAAAGACAGTCTCTTCCATAAGTGGTGCTGGGAAAACTGGACAGCTACATGTAAAAGAATGAAATTAGAACACTCCCTAACACCATACACAAAAACAAAGTGAAAATGGATTGGAGACCTAATTGTAAGACTGGACACTATAAAACTCTTAGAGGAAAACATAGGAAGAACACTCTTTGACATAAATCACAGCAAGATCTTTTTTGATCCACCTCCTAGCATAATAGAAATAAAAACAAAAATAAACAGATGGGACCTAATGAAACTTCAAAGCTTTTGCACAGCAAAGGAAACCATAAACTAGACGAAAAGACAACCCTCAGAATGGGAGAAAATACTTGCAAACAAATCAACGGACAAAGGATTAATCTCCCAAATGTATAAACAGCTCATGCAGCTCAATATTAAAAAAACAAACAACCCAATCCAAAAATGGGCAGAAGAGCTAGATAGACATTTCTCCAAAGAAGACACACAGATGGCCAAGAAGCACATGAAAAGCTGCTCAACATCACTAATTATTAGAGAAATGCAAATCAAAACTACAGTGAGGTATCACCTCACACGAGTTAGAATGGGCATCCTCAGAAAATCTACAAACAACAAATGCTGGAGAGGGTGTGGAGAAAAGGGAATCCTCTTGCACTGTTGGTGGGAATGTAAATGGATACAGCCACTGTGGAGAACAGTATGGAGGTTCCTTAAAAAACTCAAAAAAGAATAACCATATGATCCAGCAATCCCACTACTGGGCATATACCCAGAGAAAACCATAATTCAAAAAGACATGCACCCCAATGTTCATTGCAGCACTGTTTACAATAGCCAGGTCATGGAAGCAACCTAAATGCCCACTGACAGATGAATGGATAAAGAAGATATGGTACATTTATACAATGGAATATTACTCAGCCATAAAAAGGAACAAAACTGGGTCATTTGTAGAGGCGTGGATGGATCCAGAGACTGTCATACACAGTGAAGTAAGTCAGAAAGAGAAAAACAAATATTGTATATTAATGCATATATGTGAAACCTAGAAAAATGGTACAGATGAACCAGTTTGCAGAGCAGAAATTGAGACACAGATGTAGAGAACAAACGTATGGACACTAAGTAGGG
>NW_006770132.1:1179146-1182725 GCF_000442215.2 Lipotes vexillifer
GGTGGGTGGGGGTGGGGGTGGGATGAATTGGGAGATTGGGATTGACATGTATACACTGCTGTGTATAAAACTGATGACTAATAAGAACTTGCTGTATAAAAAATAAATAAAATTTAAAAATTAAAAAAAAAAAAAGAATGAGGGCTTCCTTAGTGGCACAGTGGTTAAGAATCTGCCTGCCAATGCAGGGGACACGGTTTTGAGCCCTGGTCTGGGAAGATCCCACATGCCATGGAGCAAGTAGGCCTGTGCGCCACAACTACTGACCCTGTGCTCTAGAGCCAGTGAGCCACAACTACTGAGCCCACACGCCACAACTAATGGAGCCTGTGCGCCTAGAGCCCGTACTCTGCAACAAGAGAAGCCCTTGCTAGCCACAACTAGAGAAAGCCTGCACGCAGCAACGAAGACCCAATGCAGCCAAAAAGAAATAAAATATAATAAATTTTTTAAAAAGAATGAAAAATGAATAAATTTATGAGATACATACTATGGTCCAGGAAATCTTCAGATGGATACAGTTCATTTAGTTAAAAAATAAAACAAAACTGACTTAATCATTACCCTCACTGAGCTTATAGTCTAGTGGTGTAGACCGGCAGCATAAAAACCCATAAATGAATATATGAAAACAAAATTTAAGGCATAATATGAAAGAATATAAAAGAGTACCATAAAAGAAAATAACAGGTCAGGATGGAGGTGTAGTGATTACTGTAAATAGTATGGTTGGGAAGGCTTCCTTGGAAGTAAAATTTAAGCTGAGAACGAAGGATGAGTTGACCAGTGCAAGATATAAGTGGAACATTGTTCCAGACAGAAGACAACATTTATAATAAGAGTGATCTATTCAAGGCATTGGAAAGAGGCCGACCACAGCTGAAGCAAGCTGGGCTTTGGAGGTTGTATAAAAATGTAGTCTTCATTGTAAGAGCAATGAAAAGCTATTGTCATGTATTAAGAAGAGAGTGTTATCCAACTTTCATGTAAAAAGGATGATTCTGGGTGCTATTTGAAGAATAGATTGAGGGCAGTTTGGGTCACAGGTATCTGTACAGAAATAGAAATTGTTAGTGCCTTCTAAACCAGGGGTCAGCAAACTTCTATAAAGGACTAGATAGCAACTATTTTAAGGTTTGCAGTTCATGTAGTCCCTGTCGTAACTGAACTATCACTGCAGCATGTAAGCCCCTGCAGACAATACATAAATTAATTAGCATGGCTGTATTCCAGTAAAGTATTATTTACAAGTATAAGTAGTTGGCTAGATCTGACTTGCAAGCTGTAGTTTTCTGAAATTTAGATATTGCTCTTCACTCAGACCAAAAGATCATCAGGGAGATGCTAATCTCCAAGTTCTGTGATGTATCCCATAGACTGGTCACAGTGACTGTCATATAGTGGTGTTAGTAAATATTTGTTTAAAGAGAAAGCAATGTAGAAAGCCATGATATTTAAACTTGTCTAATTAGAAAAAAAAAATTGATTCATACCTTGGCTTGGTGTCACTAAACTAGCTTCCTGCCCATAACAAAATTTATTGCAGAATGACTCATAGTAAGTGATACTGGTCAATTAGCTTAGTGGAGAACGTATTTCAAATTTGCCTTGACTTGTATTCCTCTCTAATATCCTATTTTTTTCTTATTAATGGAGAGATTCTACATGTGACAGATTTCATCCCTTCTTGTTTTGGAATATCTTACAGTCTCCTTTTGGTGTCAGTGTATACGTAAATAGATTCAAGGTTTTTTTATTTATCCTTACTTGATGGATAAGATTTATATATTTATGATATTTAATCACGTGATATTTGGATGTTGGATATTGGAAAGCCCATGTATCTAAGCAGTATCCCCAACACCAAGATGTTGGGTGAGCATGAAAAACCTGGTGCATTTTTTATTACTAGTGAGTAGGAGGCATAGAATTTACATGACAAGACCGCATAAACAGAAAAGATTAGTAGATAGAAACCTGAGCTTGAATTAGTATGAATTGGGGATGATTTTGGCATTAACGTGTCCATTACCTTTGTTTCCTTGAAAAAGTCATCATTGTGCTTCTTATGGGGTGCTAGTTTTGATGGTGATAGGTGTTTGCTAATTTGAAATGGGGATTGGGAAAGGTATTGCAATGTTTAAATAAAAGCTTAACCCATGTAAACCTTTCTTAAAGTTTATTTCTTTTTAGCTCAGCTTAAGATGTCATATAGGAGGCAACACATGGTCAATAAAAACTCCTTGGAATCTGCCAGCCAAGCTGTTCTTTGTCCTCATTATATTCCCTGTGAGACTCCAGGGATCACTGCTATGAGCATTGTTTTCTTGTAAGAAAAATATCATGACTGATTCATGGTAAGTTAGTATAGTTACAGTAGCTTATTTTTAAAGCTTTGAGAAGGTTTTTTCTTACATATATTTTTAGAAAATAAATGTACAGTCAGTGGAAAACTTGAAAAATACACAAATTAAAAAAAATAAATAAAGCGATGAAACCACTCTGCAGGGAGACACCCAGTTGTACATAAAATTGGGATCATGCTGAAAGCACTGCTTTGTGACCTGCTTTTAAAAACTTTATAACATAGCATATACATGACATTAGCAAGTCTTCTCGATATGGTTATTATTGGTCCTATCAAAAAGTATTTGATAATCATATAACTTTGGACACACTGCTTGAGTCTAAGTTTTCACTATTATAAGTAATAGTATGAAGAATGTTTTTGTACATATTAATCGTGTTTTCTTAGTTTAAATTACAAAAAGTATAATTTAAAGTATAAAACATATAGATATTTTTAAACTCTTGACACATAACCCTGAATTACCCTTCAGAGAGTTAACGACATATTTGCTGCAGCAGTGCAAGATATTAGCAGTTTTGGTATATCTCACCAATACTGAATATTGCCTTTATTTTTTTTGCAAATACACAGACAATAAGTATTTAATTTTAATTTATTTGGCTTTGATTTTTAATTAGTTTAATTTTAAAAATTGTCATTGATACTTCCTACTTTATAAATTATTCATCTCACTTTTTCTCAATAGCATATTTATTTTTATATACTTATAATTCTATTAGCCTTTTGTCTAAATATGTCTTTATATGTAGTAAATATTCTCTCAGTTTGTCATTTATATTTTAACTGTGCTTATGAAGTTTTCATTACACACAATTTTAAATTATATTCTATGATAGTCCACATCTATTTAGTTTTACTACACATTCCAGATTGTACTAAATTATTGACACATGCTATTTTACTTAATCTGTAAATCACCTCTAATGTGCATATAATAATTATTCTTATTTTCAGATGAGGAAACTGAGGCAAAGGGAGGTGGCTCAGTGTCCTGCCCAAGGTCACACACCAACTAGTAAGCAGCAGAGCTGGTCTTTAAAGCCAGGCAGTCTGACTCCAGAGTCCACTTGGTTAATTATTATGTTTTCTATATTTTCTTTGAGGTTTTTGCCTCAAAGAGCCTGACCCCCTCTAAATTGGATAATTTCCCATTTCTGACACTCCTCCCTTTGCCTCACTCTCCATTTTCTTCTTTTCCTTTCTCTTTC